>NW_026610676.1:0-194080 GCF_029499605.1 Hyla sarda
TGCAAGGCCTGTGGAAGTGAGTGACATCATAGCACTGTAGTTCTGAGGGTTCTAGATGGATGCAACAATCTCCTGTTGCTTCTATGAAGGCCATAATAGACGACATCACCAGACAGCTCCATAGTCACATACACAGCAAAGGAGAGATGTTGTTTACACCTAGTGATGTCAGTGGTATTGAGTGACATCACAGCACAGTGCTAAGGCTCCTGGGCCTGGACACAGCAGCGGCTGCAATATCTCAACGGAGAATACGTTTATATATATGTGTGTGTGTGCGCGTATATATATATATATATATATATATATATATATATATATATATATTTCTCCGCCGAAATCACTTTTAAACCCATTTCCACCTTTTTTTCCCTTCTCTTCCTCTTACTTTTTTTTCACGTTTTTTTACGTTTTTCTCCTTTTCGCCTCTTTTCTGGGCGTATTATTCTTCTTTTTCTTCTTTTTTTTCGTCTAATGCATACCCCATCAGTGCAGCAATGCTTATTCAATACCGCCAGCAGATGGAGACACTGGGGGATAATTTTCTAAGGATTTATACTGATTTTTCCTGTCTGAATTTGTCGCACAGAAAGTTGCAGGCCAAATATGTGTGACATTTCTGCGACTTTAGCTTCTAGAGCATTTTTACAACATTATACATAGGTGCTGAATACATAAAAAGCGACTGTTCAGCGACAGACAAGTCGCATCGGCTGAAAGTAGGCCAGAATGTCAGTCCATGTTGGAGCAGGTTTAGATACAGTCTAAAGCATAGATCTCAAAGTCTGTGCACAGAATTTAGCAAGGGCCTCGCACCTTCTGATGCATCAGGTAGGTGCACAATAGCATAGCCTAACCCTCTGTACTTTGGTCTATATTGATGCGGGACATAGACAGCCAGCTGATGACCAATCCATTAGTGCAATGGATGGCTGGAAGCATTTGTCTTTGCCTTTGCAATACCACAGAAGCAATGCATGGTCAATGTACAGCAATGACACACCTGTGTGAACAGCCAGGAGACCCCCCCCCCCCCATGTTATGTTACATAGTTACATAGTTAGTACGGTCGAAAAAAGACATATGTCCATCAAGTTCAACCAGGGAATTAAGGGGTAGGGGTGTGGCGCGATATTGGGGAAGGGATGAGATTTTATATTTCTTCATAAGCATTAATCTTATTTTGTCAATTAGGAACATTCAGCACCCACCCGCTATCAAGGCAGCTGCCTATCATGTCATGCCCTACCTGCACAGGTGTGCTGGCTACTCAAATGATCCAATTAAGGAGGCCATTTAGTCAGCAGCAGCAGAAGTCCTGTGCCTGGACGCTCCAACAGCGGCCAGACACAAGCAGAAGCAGAAGCAGCAGCAGCACCACCTTTTGTTTTTTGGCTGCAGCAGCAGCAGCAGCAAGGCCCACAGGGCTGGCTAGCTGGCTAGCCAGCAAGCAGGTAGCAATGAAAGTAGGAATCTTTCTTTTTAACCCTGTAAGGGGGTGGTGCACTGTACCCGAAGATACTGCCATATCGGGTCAATGCATAGGGCGACGGAAGCAAGCTTCGAAATCGGCCCCCGTTCTCAAAAATCCATTTAATATATGGTCCCCAGATAGGGGACGTATCAGATATTAAACTGATAAGAACAGATACTACACTTGATCTTAGCCAAAAGGCCGAGAAGCGATAACCGTGAAAGGGGCGGGCCCAACAAGGTCCCCTTCATGGGCACTATCACTGCTTGCTGTCAGGGAGGCTGCCAGACAATTTTCCATGCACACTCTGGGCTGGGGGGCAGTCAACCACCAGTACACACAGCAGAACCTAAACCCATACCATTATTGCTAAGCAGCAAGACAGGGGCCCATTGCACTCCCACGGGGCCTTTTTAAATGCAATCCATAACCCGGATTTGCCAGGAACCCTTCTTACTCCTCCTACTTGCATGTGACACTGGGCTTAGGATCTGCATAGGAAACACACACACAAGCACACACCTACCTTTGTTGCCTGCAGATGCCTCCTTGGCTGTCCCCAAACGGTATCAAACCAACACCCACGGGAAGCTGTAAGCATAGAGGACATGCCTGCACCCCATTGGACTTACCTGTGTGGGTTAAACCCGGGTTATTTGACAACCTATGGCGGTGATGGTTCTGCTCAGGCAGAGCAGTGCTGATGCTCCTCATAAAGCTGTCGCTGCTGTGAAGGTTCTAGGTGACATCACAAATCCCTATGGTTACATACACAACAAAGCTGGGTTGTTGTTGTTTACACTCTGCAAGGCCTGTGGAAGTGAGTGACATCATAGCACTGTAGTTCTGAGGGTTCTAGATGGATGCAACAATCTCCTGTTGCTTCTATGAAGGCCATAATAGACGACATCACCAAACAGCTCCATAGTCACATACACAGCAAAGGAGAGATGTTGTTTACACCTAGTGATGTCAGTGGTATTGAGTGACATCACAGCACAGTGCTAAGGCTCCTGGGCCTGGACACAGCAGCGGCTGCAATATCTCAACGGAGAATACGTTTATATATATGTGTGTGTGTGCGCGTATATATATATATATATATATATATATATATATATATTTCTCCGCCGAAATCACTTTTAAACCCATTTCCACCTTTTTTTCCCTTCTCTTCCTCTTACTTTTTTTTCACGTTTTTTTACGTTTTTCTCCTTTTCGCCTCTTTTCTGGGCGTATTATTCTTCTTTTTCTTCTTTTTTTTCGTCTAATGCATACCCCATCAGTGCAGCAATGCTTATTCAATACCGCCAGCAGATGGAGACACTGGGGGATAATTTTCTAAGGATTTATACTGATTTTTCCTGTCTGAATTTGTCGCACAGAAAGTTGCAGGCCAAATATGTGTGACATTTCTGCGACTTTAGCTTCTAGAGCATTTTTACAACATTATACATAGGTGCTGAATACATAAAAAGCGACTGTTCAGCGACAGACAAGTCGCATCGGCTGAAAGTAGGCCAGAATGTCAGTCCATGTTGGAGCAGGTTTAGATACAGTCTAAAGCATAGATCTCAAAGTCTGTGCACAGAATTTAGCAAGGGCCTCGCACCTTCTGATGCATCAGGTAGGTGCACAATAGCATAGCCTAACCCTCTGTACTTTGGTCTATATTGATGCGGGACATAGACAGCCAGCTGATGACCAATCCATTAGTGCAATGGATGGCTGGAAGCATTTGTCTTTGCCTTTGCAATACCACAGAAGCAATGCATGGTCAATGTACAGCAATGACACACCTGTGTGAACAGCCAGGAGACCCCCCCCCCCCATGTTATGTTACATAGTTACATAGTTAGTACGGTCGAAAAAAGACATATGTCCATCAAGTTCAACCAGGGAATTAAGGGGTAGGGGTGTGGCGCGATATTGGGGAAGGGATGAGATTTTATATTTCTTCATAAGCATTAATCTTATTTTGTCAATTAGGAACATTCAGCACCCACCCGCTATCAAGGCAGCTGCCTATCATGTCATGCCCTACCTGCACAGGTGTGCTGGCTACTCAAATGATCCAATTAAGGAGGCCATTTAGTCAGCAGCAGCAGAAGTCCTGTGCCTGGACGCTCCAACAGCGGCCAGACACAAGCAGAAGCAGAAGCAGCAGCAGCACCACCTTTTGTTTTTTTGGCTGCAGCAGCAGCAGCAGCAAGGCCCACAGGGCTGGCTAGCTGGCTAGCCAGCAAGCAGGTAGCAATGAAAGTAGGAATCTTTCTTTTTAACCCTGTAAGGGGGTGGTGCACTGTACCCGAAGATACTGCCATATTGGGTCAATGCATAGGGCGACGGAAGCAAGCTTCGAAATCGGCCCCCGTTCTCAAAAATCCATTTAATATATGGTCCCCAGATAGGGGACGTATCAGATATTAAACTGATAAGAACAGATACTACACTTGATCTTAGCCAAAAGGCCGAGAAGCGATAACCGTGAAAGGGGCGGGCCCAACAAGGTCCCCTTCATGGGCACTATCACTGCTTGCTGTCAGGGAGGCTGCCAGACAATTTTCCATGCACACTCTGGGCTGGGGGGCAGTCAACCACCAGTACACACAGCAGAACCTAAACCCATACCATTATTGCTAAGCAGCAAGACAGGGGCCCATTGCACTCCCACGGGGCCTTTTTAAATGCAATCCATAACCCGGATTTGCCAGGAACCCTTCTTACTCCTCCTACTTGCATGTGACACTGGGCTTAGGATCTGCATAGGAAACACACACACAAGCACACACCTACCTTTGTTGCCTGCAGATGCCTCCTTGGCTGTCCCCAAACGGTATCAAACCAACACCCACGGGAAGCTGTAAGCATAGAGGACATGCCTGCACCCCATTGGACTTACCTGTGTGGGTTAAACCCGGGTTATTTGACAACCTATGGCGGTGATGGTTCTGCTCAGGCAGAGCAGTGCTGATGCTCCTCATAAAGCTGTCGCTGCTGTGAAGGTTCTAGGTGACATCACAAATCCCTATGGTTACATACACAACAAAGCTGGGTTGTTGTTGTTTACACTCTGCAAGGCCTGTGGAAGTGAGTGACATCATAGCACTGTAGTTCTGAGGGTTCTAGATGGATGCAACAATCTCCTGTTGCTTCTATGAAGGCCATAATAGACGACATCACCAGACAGCTCCATAGTCACATACACAGCAAAGGAGAGATGTTGTTTACACCTAGTGATGTCAGTGGTATTGAGTGACATCACAGCACAGTGCTAAGGCTCCTGGGCCTGGACACAGCAGCGGCTGCAATATCTCAACGGAGAATACGTTTATATATATGTGTGTGTGTGCGCGTATATATATATATATATATATATATATATATATATATATATATATATTTCTCCGCCGAAATCACTTTTAAACCCATTTCCACCTTTTTTTCCCTTCTCTTCCTCTTACTTTTTTTTCAAGTTTTTTTACGTTTTTCTCCTTTTCGCCTCTTTTCTGGGCGTATTATTCTTCTTTTTCTTCTTTTTTTCGTCTAATGCATACCCCATCAGTGCAGCAATGCTTATTCAATACCGCCAGCAGATGGAGACACTGGGGGATAATTTTCTAAGGATTTATACTGATTTTTCCTGTCTGAATTTGTCGCACAGAAAGTTGCAGGCCAAATATGTGTGACATTTCTGCGACTTTAGCTTCTAGAGCATTTTTACAACATTATACATAGGTGCTGAATACATAAAAAGCGACTGTTCAGCGACAGACAAGTCGCATCGGCTGAAAGTAGGCCAGAATGTCAGTCCATGTTGGAGCAGGTTTAGATACAGTCTAAAGCATAGATCTCAAAGTCTGTGCACAGAATTTAGCAAGGGCCTCGCACCTTCTGATGCATCAGGTAGGTGCACAATAGCATAGCCTAACCCTCTGTACTTTGGTCTATATTGATGCGGGACATAGACAGCCAGCTGATGACCAATCCATTAGTGCAATGGATGGCTGGAAGCATTTGTCTTTGCCTTTGCAATACCACAGAAGCAATGCATGGTCAATGTACAGCAATGACACACCTGTGTGAACAGCCAGGAGACCCCCCCCCCCCATGTTATGTTACATAGTTACATAGTTAGTACGGTCGAAAAAAGACATATGTCCATCAAGTTCAACCAGGGAATTAAGGGGTAGGGGTGTGGCGCGATATTGGGGAAGGGATGAGATTTTATATTTCTTCATAAGCATTAATCTTATTTTGTCAATTAGGAACATTCAGCACCCACCCGCTATCAAGGCAGCTGCCTATCATGTCATGCCCTACCTGCACAGGTGTGCTGGCTACTCAAATGATCCAATTAAGGAGGCCGTTTAGTCAGCAGCAGCAGAAGTCCTGTGCCTGGACGCTCCAACAGCGGCCAGACACAAGCAGAAGCAGAAGCAGCAGCAGCACCACCTTTTGTTTTTTTGGCTGCAGCAGCAGCAGCAGCAAGGCCCACAGGGCTGGCTAGCTGGCTAGCCAGCAAGCAGGTAGCAATGAAAGTAGGAATCTTTCTTTTTAACCCTGTAAGGGGGTGGTGCACTGTACCCGAAGATACTGCCATATTGGGTCAATGCATAGGGCGACGGAAGCAAGCTTCGAAATCGGCCCCCGTTCTCAAAAATCCATTTAATATATGGTCCCCAGATAGGGGACGTATCAGATATTAAACTGATAAGAACAGATACTACACTTGATCTTAGCCAAAAGGCCGAGAAGCGATAACCGTGAAAGGGGCGGGCCCAACAAGGTCCCCTTCATGGGCACTATCACTGCTTGCTGTCAGGGAGGCTGCCAGACAATTTTCCATGCACACTCTGGGCTGGGGGGCAGTCAACCACCAGTACACACAGCAGAACCTAAACCCATACCATTATTGCTAAGCAGCAAGACAGGGGCCCATTGCACTCCCACGGGGCCTTTTTAAATGCAATCCATAACCCGGATTTGCCAGGAACCCTTCTTACTCCTCCTACTTGCATGTGACACTGGGCTTAGGATCTGCATAGGAAACACACACACAAGCACACACCTACCTTTGTTGCCTGCAGATGCCTCCTTGGCTGTCCCCAAACGGTATCAAACCAACACCCACGGGAAGCTGTAAGCATAGAGGACATGCCTGCACCCCATTGGACTTACCTGTGTGGGTTAAACCCGGGTTATTTGACAACCTATGGCGGTGATGGTTCTGCTCAGGCAGAGCAGTGCTGATGCTCCTCATAAAGCTGTCGCTGCTGTGAAGGTTCTAGGTGACATCACAAATCCCTATGGTTACATACACAACAAAGCTGGGTTGTTGTTGTTTACACTCTGCAAGGCCTGTGGAAGTGAGTGACATCATAGCACTGTAGTTCTGAGGGTTCTAGATGGATGCAACAATCTCCTGTTGCTTCTATGAAGGCCATAATAGACGACATCACCAGACAGCTCCATAGTCACATACACAGCAAAGGAGAGATGTTGTTTACACCTAGTGATGTCAGTGGTATTGAGTGACATCACAGCACAGTGCTAAGGCTCCTGGGCCTGGACACAGCAGCGGCTGCAATATCTCAACGGAGAATACGTTTATATATATGTGTGTGTGTGCGCGTATATATATATATATATATATATATATATATATATATATATATTTCTCCGCCGAAATCACTTTTAAACCCATTTCCACCTTTTTTTCCCTTCTCTTCCTCTTACTTTTTTTTCAAGTTTTTTTACGTTTTTCTCCTTTTCGCCTCTTTTCTGGGCGTATTATTCTTCTTTTTCTTCTTTTTTTTCGTCTAATGCATACCCCATCAGTGCAGCAATGCTTATTCAATACCGCCAGCAGATGGAGACACTGGGGGATAATTTTCTAAGGATTTATACTGATTTTTCCTGTCTGAATTTGTCGCACAGAAAGTTGCAGGCCAAATATGTGTGACATTTCTGCGACTTTAGCTTCTAGAGCATTTTTACAACATTATACATAGGTGCTGAATACATAAAAAGCGACTGTTCAGCGACAGACAAGTCGCATCGGCTGAAAGTAGGCCAGAATGTCAGTCCATGTTGGAGCAGGTTTAGATACAGTCTAAAGCATAGATCTCAAAGTCTGTGCACAGAATTTAGCAAGGGCCTCGCACCTTCTGATGCATCAGGTAGGTGCACAATAGCATAGCCTAACCCTCTGTACTTTGGTCTATATTGATGCGGGACATAGACAGCCAGCTGATGACCAATCCATTAGTGCAATGGATGGCTGGAAGCATTTGTCTTTGCCTTTGCAATACCACAGAAGCAATGCATGGTCAATGTACAGCAATGACACACCTGTGTGAACAGCCAGGAGACCCCCCCCCCCATGTTATGTTACATAGTTACATAGTTAGTACGGTCGAAAAAAGACATATGTCCATCAAGTTCAACCAGGGAATTAAGGGGTAGGGGTGTGGCGCGATATTGGGGAAGGGATGAGATTTTATATTTCTTCATAAGCATTAATCTTATTTTGTCAATTAGGAACATTCAGCACCCACCCGCTATCAAGGCAGCTGCCTATCATGTCATGCCCTACCTGCACAGGTGTGCTGGCTACTCAAATGATCCAATTAAGGAGGCCATTTAGTCAGCAGCAGCAGAAGTCCTGTGCCTGGACGCTCCAACAGCGGCCAGACACAAGCAGAAGCAGAAGCAGCAGCAGCACCACCTTTTGTTTTTTGGCTGCAGCAGCAGCAGCAGCAAGGCCCACAGGGCTGGCTAGCTGGCTAGCCAGCAAGCAGGTAGCAATGAAAGTAGGAATCTTTCTTTTTAACCCTGTAAGGGGGTGGTGCACTGTACCCGAAGATACTGCCATATCGGGTCAATGCATAGGGCGACGGAAGCAAGCTTCGAAATCGGCCCCCGTTCTCAAAAATCCATTTAATATATGGTCCCCAGATAGGGGACGTATCAGATATTAAACTGATAAGAACAGATACTACACTTGATCTTAGCCAAAAGGCCGAGAAGCGATAACCGTGAAAGGGGCGGGCCCAACAAGGTCCCCTTCATGGGCACTATCACTGCTTGCTGTCAGGGAGGCTGCCAGACAATTTTCCATGCACACTCTGGGCTGGGGGGCAGTCAACCACCAGTACACACAGCAGAACCTAAACCCATACCATTATTGCTAAGCAGCAAGACAGGGGCCCATTGCACTCCCACGGGGCCTTTTTAAATGCAATCCATAACCCGGATTTGCCAGGAACCCTTCTTACTCCTCCTACTTGCATGTGACACTGGGCTTAGGATCTGCATAGGAAACACACACACAAGCACACACCTACCTTTGTTGCCTGCAGATGCCTCCTTGGCTGTCCCCAAACGGTATCAAACCAACACCCACGGGAAGCTGTAAGCATAGAGGACATGCCTGCACCCCATTGGACTTACCTGTGTGGGTTAAACCCGGGTTATTTGACAACCTATGGCGGTGATGGTTCTGCTCAGGCAGAGCAGTGCTGATGCTCCTCATAAAGCTGTCGCTGCTGTGAAGGTTCTAGGTGACATCACAAATCCCTATGGTTACATACACAACAAAGCTGGGTTGTTGTTGTTTACACTCTGCAAGGCCTGTGGAAGTGAGTGACATCATAGCACTGTAGTTCTGAGGGTTCTAGATGGATGCAACAATCTCCTGTTGCTTCTATGAAGGCCATAATAGACGACATCACCAAACAGCTCCATAGTCACATACACAGCAAAGGAGAGATGTTGTTTACACCTAGTGATGTCAGTGGTATTGAGTGACATCACAGCACAGTGCTAAGGCTCCTGGGCCTGGACACAGCAGCGGCTGCAATATCTCAACGGAGAATACGTTTATATATATGTGTGTGTGTGCGCGTATATATATATATATATATATATATATATATATATATATTTCTCCGCCGAAATCACTTTTAAACCCATTTCCACCTTTTTTTCCCTTCTCTTCCTCTTACTTTTTTTTCACGTTTTTTTACGTTTTTCTCCTTTTCGCCTCTTTTCTGGGCGTATTATTCTTCTTTTTCTTCTTTTTTTTCGTCTAATGCATACCCCATCAGTGCAGCAATGCTTATTCAATACCGCCAGCAGATGGAGACACTGGGGGATAATTTTCTAAGGATTTATACTGATTTTTCCTGTCTGAATTTGTCGCACAGAAAGTTGCAGGCCAAATATGTGTGACATTTCTGCGACTTTAGCTTCTAGAGCATTTTTACAACATTATACATAGGTGCTGAATACATAAAAAGCGACTGTTCAGCGACAGACAAGTCGCATCGGCTGAAAGTAGGCCAGAATGTCAGTCCATGTTGGAGCAGGTTTAGATACAGTCTAAAGCATAGATCTCAAAGTCTGTGCACAGAATTTAGCAAGGGCCTCGCACCTTCTGATGCATCAGGTAGGTGCACAATAGCATAGCCTAACCCTCTGTACTTTGGTCTATATTGATGCGGGACATAGACAGCCAGCTGATGACCAATCCATTAGTGCAATGGATGGCTGGAAGCATTTGTCTTTGCCTTTGCAATACCACAGAAGCAATGCATGGTCAATGTACAGCAATGACACACCTGTGTGAACAGCCAGGAGACCCCCCCCCCCCCATGTTATGTTACATAGTTACATAGTTAGTACGGTCGAAAAAAGACATATGTCCATCAAGTTCAACCAGGGAATTAAGGGGTAGGGGTGTGGCGCGATATTGGGGAAGGGATGAGATTTTATATTTCTTCATAAGCATTAATCTTATTTTGTCAATTAGGAACATTCAGCACCCACCCGCTATCAAGGCAGCTGCCTATCATGTCATGCCCTACCTGCACAGGTGTGCTGGCTACTCAAATGATCCAATTAAGGAGGCCATTTAGTCAGCAGCAGCAGAAGTCCTGTGCCTGGACGCTCCAACAGCGGCCAGACACAAGCAGAAGCAGAAGCAGCAGCAGCACCACCTTTTGTTTTTTGGCTGCAGCAGCAGCAGCAGCAAGGCCCACAGGGCTGGCTAGCTGGCTAGCCAGCAAGCAGGTAGCAATGAAAGTAGGAATCTTTCTTTTTAACCCTGTAAGGGGGTGGTGCACTGTACCCGAAGATACTGCCATATCGGGTCAATGCATAGGGCGACGGAAGCAAGCTTCGAAATCGGCCCCCGTTCTCAAAAATCCATTTAATATATGGTCCCCAGATAGGGGACGTATCAGATATTAAACTGATAAGAACAGATACTACACTTGATCTTAGCCAAAAGGCCGAGAAGCGATAACCGTGAAAGGGGCGGGCCCAACAAGGTCCCCTTCATGGGCACTATCACTGCTTGCTGTCAGGGAGGCTGCCAGACAATTTTCCATGCACACTCTGGGCTGGGGGGCAGTCAACCACCAGTACACACAGCAGAACCTAAACCCATACCATTATTGCTAAGCAGCAAGACAGGGGCCCATTGCACTCCCACGGGGCCTTTTTAAATGCAATCCATAACCCGGATTTGCCAGGAACCCTTCTTACTCCTCCTACTTGCATGTGACACTGGGCTTAGGATCTGCATAGGAAACACACACACAAGCACACACCTACCTTTGTTGCCTGCAGATGCCTCCTTGGCTGTCCCCAAACGGTATCAAACCAACACCCACGGGAAGCTGTAAGCATAGAGGACATGCCTGCACCCCATTGGACTTACCTGTGTGGGTTAAACCCGGGTTATTTGACAACCTATGGCGGTGATGGTTCTGCTCAGGCAGAGCAGTGCTGATGCTCCTCATAAAGCTGTCGCTGCTGTGAAGGTTCTAGGTGACATCACAAATCCCTATGGTTACATACACAACAAAGCTGGGTTGTTGTTGTTTACACTCTGCAAGGCCTGTGGAAGTGAGTGACATCATAGCACTGTAGTTCTGAGGGTTCTAGATGGATGCAACAATCTCCTGTTGCTTCTATGAAGGCCATAATAGACGACATCACCAAACAGCTCCATAGTCACATACACAGCAAAGGAGAGATGTTGTTTACACCTAGTGATGTCAGTGGTATTGAGTGACATCACAGCACAGTGCTAAGGCTCCTGGGCCTGGACACAGCAGCGGCTGCAATATCTCAACGGAGAATACGTTTATATATATGTGTGTGTGTGCGCATATATATATATATATATATATATATATATATATATATATATATATATATATTTCTCCGCCGAAATCACTTTTAAACCCATTTCCACCTTTTTTTCCCTTCTCTTCCTCTTACTTTTTTTTCACGTTTTTTTACGTTTTTCTCCTTTTCGCCTCTTTTCTGGGCGTATTATTCTTCTTTTTCTTCTTTTTTTTCGTCTAATGCATACCCCATCAGTGCAGCAATGCTTATTCAATACCGCCAGCAGATGGAGACACTGGGGGATAATTTTCTAAGGATTTATACTGATTTTTCCTGTCTGAATTTGTCGCACAGAAAGTTGCAGGCCAAATATGTGTGACATTTCTGCGACTTTAGCTTCTAGAGCATTTTTACAACATTATACATAGGTGCTGAATACATAAAAAGCGACTGTTCAGCGACAGACAAGTCGCATCGGCTGAAAGTAGGCCAGAATGTCAGTCCATGTTGGAGCAGGTTTAGATACAGTCTAAAGCATAGATCTCAAAGTCTGTGCACAGAATTTAGCAAGGGCCTCGCACCTTCTGATGCATCAGGTAGGTGCACAATAGCATAGCCTAACCCTCTGTACTTTGGTCTATATTGATGCGGGACATAGACAGCCAGCTGATGACCAATCCATTAGTGCAATGGATGGCTGGAAGCATTTGTCTTTGCCTTTGCAATACCACAGAAGCAATGCATGGTCAATGTACAGCAATGACACACCTGTGTGAACAGCCAGGAGACCCCCCCCCCCATGTTATGTTACATAGTTACATAGTTAGTACGGTCGAAAAAAGACATATGTCCATCAAGTTCAACCAGGGAATTAAGGGGTAGGGGTGTGGCGCGATATTGGGGAAGGGATGAGATTTTATATTTCTTCATAAGCATTAATCTTATTTTGTCAATTAGGAACATTCAGCACCCACCCGCTATCAAGGCAGCTGCCTATCATGTCATGCCCTACCTGCACAGGTGTGCTGGCTACTCAAATGATCCAATTAAGGAGGCCATTTAGTCAGCAGCAGCAGAAGTCCTGTGCCTGGACGCTCCAACAGCGGCCAGACACAAGCAGAAGCAGAAGCAGCAGCAGCACCACCTTTTGTTTTTTGGCTGCAGCAGCAGCAGCAGCAAGGCCCACAGGGCTGGCTAGCTGGCTAGCCAGCAAGCAGGTAGCAATGAAAGTAGGAATCTTTCTTTTTAACCCTGTAAGGGGGTGGTGCACTGTACCCGAAGATACTGCCATATCGGGTCAATGCATAGGGCGACGGAAGCAAGCTTCGAAATCGGCCCCCGTTCTCAAAAATCCATTTAATATATGGTCCCCAGATAGGGGACGTATCAGATATTAAACTGATAAGAACAGATACTACACTTGATCTTAGCCAAAAGGCCGAGAAGCGATAACCGTGAAAGGGGCGGGCCCAACAAGGTCCCCTTCATGGGCACTATCACTGCTTGCTGTCAGGGAGGCTGCCAGACAATTTTCCATGCACACTCTGGGCTGGGGGGCAGTCAACCACCAGTACACACAGCAGAACCTAAACCCATACCATTATTGCTAAGCAGCAAGACAGGGGCCCATTGCACTCCCACGGGGCCTTTTTAAATGCAATCCATAACCCGGATTTGCCAG
Organism: Hyla sarda; assembly: GCF_029499605.1. Lineage (NCBI taxonomy): Eukaryota > Metazoa > Chordata > Amphibia > Anura > Hylidae > Hyla > Hyla sarda. The sequence goes on from NW_026610676.1 coordinate 13,296, forward strand.
GAACCCTTCTTACTCCTCCTACTTGCATGTGACACTGGGCTTAGGATCTGCATAGGAAACACACACACAAGCACACACCTACCTTTGTTGCCTGCAGATGCCTCCTTGGCTGTCCCCAAACGGTATCAAACCAACACCCACGGGAAGCTGTAAGCATAGAGGACATGCCTGCACCCCATTGGACTTACCTGTGTGGGTTAAACCCGGGTTATTTGACAACCTATGGCGGTGATGGTTCTGCTCAGGCAGAGCAGTGCTGATGCTCCTCATAAAGCTGTCGCTGCTGTGAAGGTTCTAGGTGACATCACAAATCCCTATGGTTACATACACAACAAAGCTGGGTTGTTGTTGTTTACACTCTGCAAGGCCTGTGGAAGTGAGTGACATCATAGCACTGTAGTTCTGAGGGTTCTAGATGGATGCAACAATCTCCTGTTGCTTCTATGAAGGCCATAATAGACGACATCACCAAACAGCTCCATAGTCACATACACAGCAAAGGAGAGATGTTGTTTACACCTAGTGATGTCAGTGGTATTGAGTGACATCACAGCACAGTGCTAAGGCTCCTGGGCCTGGACACAGCAGCGGCTGCAATATCTCAACGGAGAATACGTTTATATATATGTGTGTGTGTGTGCGCGTATATATATATATATATATATATATATATATATATATATATATATATATATTTCTCCGCCGAAATCACTTTTAAACCCATTTCCACCTTTTTTTCCCTTCTCTTCCTCTTACTTTTTTTTCACGTTTTTTTACGTTTTTCTCCTTTTCGCCTCTTTTCTGGGCGTATTATTCTTCTTTTTCTTCTTTTTTTTCGTCTAATGCATACCCCATCAGTGCAGCAATGCTTATTCAATACCGCCAGCAGATGGAGACACTGGGGGATAATTTTCTAAGGATTTATACTGATTTTTCCTGTCTGAATTTGTCGCACAGAAAGTTGCAGGCCAAATATGTGTGACATTTCTGCGACTTTAGCTTCTAGAGCATTTTTACAACATTATACATAGGTGCTGAATACATAAAAAGCGACTGTTCAGCGACAGACAAGTCGCATCGGCTGAAAGTAGGCCAGAATGTCAGTCCATGTTGGAGCAGGTTTAGATACAGTCTAAAGCATAGATCTCAAAGTCTGTGCACAGAATTTAGCAAGGGCCTCACACCTTCTGATGCATCAGGTAGGTGCACAATAGCATAGCCTAACCCTCTGTACTTTGGTCTATATTGATGCGGGACATAGACAGCCAGCTGATGACCAATCCATTAGTGCAATGGATGGCTGGAAGCATTTGTCTTTGCCTTTGCAATACCACAGAAGCAATGCATGGTCAATGTACAGCAATGACACACCTGTGTGAACAGCCAGGAGACCCCCCCCCCCCATGTTATGTTACATAGTTACATAGTTAGTACGGTCGAAAAAAGACATATGTCCATCAAGTTCAACCAGGGAATTAAGGGGTAGGGGTGTGGCGCGATATTGGGGAAGGGATGAGATTTTATATTTCTTCATAAGCATTAATCTTATTTTGTCAATTAGGAACATTCAGCACCCACCCGCTATCAAGGCAGCTGCCTATCATGTCATGCCCTACCTGCACAGGTGTGCTGGCTACTCAAATGATCCAATTAAGGAGGCCATTTAGTCAGCAGCAGCAGAAGTCCTGTGCCTGGACGCTCCAACAGCGGCCAGACACAAGCAGAAGCAGAAGCAGCAGCAGCACCACCTTTTGTTTTTTGGCTGCAGCAGCAGCAGCAGCAAGGCCCACAGGGCTGGCTAGCTGGCTAGCCAGCAAGCAGGTAGCAATGAAAGTAGGAATCTTTCTTTTTAACCCTGTAAGGGGGTGGTGCACTGTACCCGAAGATACTGCCATATCGGGTCAATGCATAGGGCGACGGAAGCAAGCTTCGAAATCGGCCCCCGTTCTCAAAAATCCATTTAATATATGGTCCCCAGATAGGGGACGTATCAGATATTAAACTGATAAGAACAGATACTACACTTGATCTTAGCCAAAAGGCCGAGAAGCGATAACCGTGAAAGGGGCGGGCCCAACAAGGTCCCCTTCATGGGCACTATCACTGCTTGCTGTCAGGGAGGCTGCCAGACAATTTTCCATGCACACTCTGGGCTGGGGGGCAGTCAACCACCAGTACACACAGCAGAACCTAAACCCATAGCATTATTGCTAAGCAGCAAGACAGGGGCCCATTGCACTCCCACGGGGCCTTTTTAAATGCAATCCATAACCCGGATTTGCCAGGAACCCTTCTTACTCCTCCTACTTGCATGTGACACTGGGCTTAGGATCTGCATAGGAAACACACACACAAGCACACACCTACCTTTGTTGCCTGCAGATGCCTCCTTGGCTGTCCCCAAACGGTATCAAACCAACACCCACGGGAAGCTGTAAGCATAGAGGACATGCCTGCACCCCATTGGACTTACCTGTGTGGGTTAAACCCGGGTTATTTGACAACCTATGGCGGTGATGGTTCTGCTCAGGCAGAGCAGTGCTGATGCTCCTCATAAAGCTGTCGCTGCTGTGAAGGTTCTAGGTGACATCACAAATCCCTATGGTTACATACACAACAAAGCTGGGTTGTTGTTGTTTACACTCTGCAAGGCCTGTGGAAGTGAGTGACATCATAGCACTGTAGTTCTGAGGGTTCTAGATGGATGCAACAATCTCCTGTTGCTTCTATGAAGGCCATAATAGACGACATCACCAAACAGCTCCATAGTCACATACACAGCAAAGGAGAGATGTTGTTTACACCTAGTGATGTCAGTGGTATTGAGTGACATCACAGCACAGTGCTAAGGCTCCTGGGCCTGGACACAGCAGCGGCTGCAATATCTCAACGGAGAATACGTTTATATATATGTGTGTGTGTGCGCGTATATATATATATATATATATATATATATATATATATATATAAATATTTCTCCGCCGAAATCACTTTTAAACCCATTTCCACCTTTTTTTCCCTTCTCTTCCTCTTACTTTTTTTTCACGTTTTTTTACGTTTTTCTCCTTTTCGCCTCTTTTCTGGGCGTATTATTCTTCTTTTTCTTCTTTTTTTTCGTCTAATGCATACCCCATCAGTGCAGCAATGCTTATTCAATACCGCCAGCAGATGGAGACACTGGGGGATAATTTTCTAAGGATTTATACTGATTTTTCCTGTCTGAATTTGTCGCACAGAAAGTTGCAGGCCAAATATGTGTGACATTTCTGCGACTTTAGCTTCTAGAGCATTTTTACAACATTATACATAGGTGCTGAATACATAAAAAGCGACTGTTCAGCGACAGACAAGTCGCATCGGCTGAAAGTAGGCCAGAATGTCAGTCCATGTTGGAGCAGGTTTAGATACAGTCTAAAGCATAGATCTCAAAGTCTGTGCACAGAATTTAGCAAGGGCCTCGCACCTTCTGATGCATCAGGTAGGTGCACAATAGCATAGCCTAACCCTCTGTACTTTGGTCTATATTGATGCGGGACATAGACAGCCAGCTGATGACCAATCCATTAGTGCAATGGATGGCTGGAAGCATTTGTCTTTGCCTTTGCAATACCACAGAAGCAATGCATGGTCAATGTACAGCAATGACACACCTGTGTGAACAGCCAGGAGACCCCCCCCCCCCATGTTATGTTACATAGTTACATAGTTAGTACGGTCGAAAAAAGACATATGTCCATCAAGTTCAACCAGGGAATTAAGGGGTAGGGGTGTGGCGCGATATTGGGGAAGGGATGAGATTTTATATTTCTTCATAAGCATTAATCTTATTTTGTCAATTAGGAACATTCAGCACCCACCCGCTATCAAGGCAGCTGCCTATCATGTCATGCCCTACCTGCACAGGTGTGCTGGCTACTCAAATGATCCAATTAAGGAGGCCATTTAGTCAGCAGCAGCAGAAGTCCTGTGCCTGGACGCTCCAACAGCGTCCAGACACAAGCAGAAGCAGAAGCAGCAGCAGCACCACCTTTTGTTTTTTGGCTGCAGCAGCAGCAGCAGCAAGGCCCACAGGGCTGGCTAGCTGGCTAGCCAGCAAGCAGGTAGCAATGAAAGTAGGAATCTTTCTTTTTAACCCTGTAAGGGGGTGGTGCACTGTACCCGAAGATACTGCCATATCGGGTCAATGCATAGGGCGACGGAAGCAAGCTTCGAAATCGGCCCCCGTTCTCAAAAATCCATTTAATATATGGTCCCCAGATAGGGGACGTATCAGATATTAAACTGATAAGAACAGATACTACACTTGATCTTAGCCAAAAGGCCGAGAAGCGATAACCGTGAAAGGGGCGGGCCCAACAAGGTCCCCTTCATGGGCACTATCACTGCTTGCTGTCAGGGAGGCTGCCAGACAATTTTCCATGCACACTCTGGGCTGGGGGGCAGTCAACCACCAGTACACACAGCAGAACCTAAACCCATACCATTATTGCTAAGCAGCAAGACAGGGGCCCATTGCACTCCCACGGGGCCTTTTTAAATGCAATCCATAACCCGGATTTGCCAGGAACCCTTCTTACTCCTCCTACTTGCATGTGACACTGGGCTTAGGATCTGCATAGGAAACACACACACAAGCACACACCTACCTTTGTTGCCTGCAGATGCCTCCTTGGCTGTCCCCAAACGGTATCAAACCAACACCCACGGGAAGCTGTAAGCATAGAGGACATGCCTGCACCCCATTGGACTTACCTGTGTGGGTTAAACCCGGGTTATTTGACAACCTATGGCGGTGATGGTTCTGCTCAGGCAGAGCAGTGCTGATGCTCCTCATAAAGCTGTCGCTGCTGTGAAGGTTCTAGGTGACATCACAAATCCCTATGGTTACATACACAACAAAGCTGGGTTGTTGTTGTTTACACTCTGCAAGGCCTGTGGAAGTGAGTGACATCATAGCACTGTAGTTCTGAGGGTTCTAGATGGATGCAACAATCTCCTGTTGCTTCTATGAAGGCCATAATAGACGACATCACCAAACAGCTCCATAGTCACATACACAGCAAAGGAGAGATGTTGTTTACACCTAGTGATGTCAGTGGTATTGAGTGACATCACAGCACAGTGCTAAGGCTCCTGGGCCTGGACACAGCAGCGGCTGCAATATCTCAACGGAGAATACGTTTATATATATATGTGTGTGTGTGCGCGTATATATATATATATATATATATATATATATATATATTTCTCCGCCGAAATCACTTTTAAACCCATTTCCACCTTTTTTTCCCTTCTCTTCCTCTTACTTTTTTTTCACGTTTTTTTACGTTTTTCTCCTTTTCGCCTCTTTTCTGGGCGTATTATTCTTCTTTTTCTTCTTTTTTTTCGTCTAATGCATACCCCATCAGTGCAGCAATGCTTATTCAATACCGCCAGCAGATGGAGACACTGGGGGATAATTTTCTAAGGATTTATACTGATTTTTCCTGTCTGAATTTGTCGCACAGAAAGTTGCAGGCCAAATATGTGTGACATTTCTGCGACTTTAGCTTCTAGAGCATTTTTACAACATTATACATAGGTGCTGAATACATAAAAAGCGACTGTTCAGCGACAGACAAGTCGCATCGGCTGAAAGTAGGCCAGAATGTCAGTCCATGTTGGAGCAGGTTTAGATACAGTCTAAAGCATAGATCTCAAAGTCTGTGCACAGAATTTAGCAAGGGCCTCGCACCTTCTGATGCATCAGGTAGGTGCACAATAGCATAGCCTAACCCTCTGTACTTTGGTCTATATTGATGCGGGACATAGACAGCCAGCTGATGACCAATCCATTAGTGCAATGGATGGCTGGAAGCATTTGTCTTTGCCTTTGCAATACCACAGAAGCAATGCATGGTCAATGTACAGCAATGACACACCTGTGTGAACAGCCAGGAGACCCCCCCCCCCCATGTTATGTTACATAGTTACATAGTTAGTACGGTCGAAAAAAGACATATGTCCATCAAGTTCAACCAGGGAATTAAGGGGTAGGGGTGTGGCGCGATATTGGGGAAGGGATGAGATTTTATATTTCTTCATAAGCATTAATCTTATTTTGTCAATTAGGAACATTCAGCACCCACCCGCTATCAAGGCAGCTGCCTATCATGTCATGCCCTACCTGCACAGGTGTGCTGGCTACTCAAATGATCCAATTAAGGAGGCCATTTAGTCAGCAGCAGCAGAAGTCCTGTGCCTGGACGCTCCAACAGCGGCCAGACACAAGCAGAAGCAGAAGCAGCAGCAGCACCACCTTTTGTTTTTTGGCTGCAGCAGCAGCAAGGCCCACAGGGCTGGCTAGCTGGCTAGCCAGCAAGCAGGTAGCAATGAAAGTAGGAATCTTTCTTTTTAACCCTGTAAGGGGGTGGTGCACTGTACCCGAAGATACTGCCATATCGGGTCAATGCATAGGGCGACGGAAGCAAGCTTCGAAATCGGCCCCCGTTCTCAAAAATCCATTTAATATATGGTCCCCAGATAGGGGACGTATCAGATATTAAACTGATAAGAACAGATACTACACTTGATCTTAGCCAAAAGGCCGAGAAGCGATAACCGTGAAAGGGGCGGGCCCAACAAGGTCCCCTTCATGGGCACTATCACTGCTTGCTGTCAGGGAGGCTGCCAGACAATTTTCCATGCACACTCTGGGCTGGGGGGCAGTCAACCACCAGTACACACAGCAGAACCTAAACCCATACCATTATTGCTAAGCAGCAAGACAGGGGCCCATTGCACTCCCACGGGGCCTTTTTAAATGCAATCCATAACCCGGATTTGCCAGGAACCCTTCTTACTCCTCCTACTTGCATGTGACACTGGGCTTAGGATCTGCATAGGAAACACACACACAAGCACACACCTACCTTTGTTGCCTGCAGATGCCTCCTTGGCTGTCCCCAAACGGTATCAAACCAACACCCACGGGAAGCTGTAAGCATAGAGGACATGCCTGCACCCCATTGGACTTACCTGTGTGGGTTAAACCCGGGTTATTTGACAACCTATGGCGGTGATGGTTCTGCTCAGGCAGAGCAGTGCTGATGCTCCTCATAAAGCTGTCGCTGCTGTGAAGGTTCTAGGTGACATCACAAATCCCTATGGTTACATACACAACAAAGCTGGGTTGTTGTTGTTTACACTCTGCAAGGCCTGTGGAAGTGAGTGACATCATAGCACTGTAGTTCTGAGGGTTCTAGATGGATGCAACAATCTCCTGTTGCTTCTATGAAGGCCATAATAGACGACATCACCAAACAGCTCCATAGTCACATACACAGCAAAGGAGAGATGTTGTTTACACCTAGTGATGTCAGTGGTATTGAGTGACATCACAGCACAGTGCTAAGGCTCCTGGGCCTGGACACAGCAGCGGCTGCAATATCTCAACGGAGAATACGTTTATATATATGTGTGTGTGTGCGCGTATATATATATATATATATATATATATATATATATATATATATATATATATATATATATATATATTTCTCCGCCGAAATCACTTTTAAACCCATTTCCACCTTTTTTTCCCTTCTCTTCCTCTTACTTTTTTTTCACGTTTTTTTACGTTTTTCTCCTTTTCGCCTCTTTTCTGGGCGTATTATTCTTCTTTTTCTTCTTTTTTTTCGTCTAATGCATACCCCATCAGTGCAGCAATGCTTATTCAATACCGCCAGCAGATGGAGACACTGGGGGATAATTTTCTAAGGATTTATACTGATTTTTCCTGTCTGAATTTGTCGCACAGAAAGTTGCAGGCCAAATATGTGTGACATTTCTGCGACTTTAGCTTCTAGAGCATTTTTACAACATTATACATAGGTGCTGAATACATAAAAAGCGACTGTTCAGCGACAGACAAGTCGCATCGGCTGAAAGTAGGCCAGAATGTCAGTCCATGTTGGAGCAGGTTTAGATACAGTCTAAAGCATAGATCTCAAAGTCTGTGCACAGAATTTAGCAAGGGCCTCGCACCTTCTGATGCATCAGGTAGGTGCACAATAGCATAGCCTAACCCTCTGTACTTTGGTCTATATTGATGCGGGACATAGACAGCCAGCTGATGACCAATCCATTAGTGCAATGGATGGCTGGAAGCATTTGTCTTTGCCTTTGCAATACCACAGAAGCAATGCATGGTCAATGTACAGCAATGACACACCTGTGTGAACAGCCAGGAGACCCCCCCCCCCCATGTTATGTTACATAGTTACATAGTTAGTACGGTCGAAAAAAGACATATGTCCATCAAGTTCAACCAGGGAATTAAGGGGTAGGGGTGTGGCGCGATATTGGGGAAGGGATGAGATTTTATATTTCTTCATAAGCATTAATCTTATTTTGTCAATTAGGAACATTCAGCACCCACCCGCTATCAAGGCAGCTGCCTATCATGTCATGCCCTACCTGCACAGGTGTGCTGGCTACTCAAATGATCCAATTAAGGAGGCCATTTAGTCAGCAGCAGCAGAAGTCCTGTGCCTGGACGCTCCAACAGCGGCCAGACACAAGCAGAAGCAGAAGCAGCAGCAGCACCACCTTTTGTTTTTTGGCTGCAGCAGCAGCAGCAGCAAGGCCCACAGGGCTGGCTAGCTGGCTAGCCAGCAAGCAGGTAGCAATGAAAGTAGGAATCTTTCTTTTTAACCCTGTAAGGGGGTGGTGCACTGTACCCGAAGATACTGCCATATCGGGTCAATGCATAGGGCGACGGAAGCAAGCTTCGAAATCGGCCCCCGTTCTCAAAAATCCATTTAATATATGGTCCCCAGATAGGGGACGTATCAGATATTAAACTGATAAGAACAGATACTACACTTGATCTTAGCCAAAAGGCCGAGAAGCGATAACCGTGAAAGGGGCGGGCCCAACAAGGTCCCCTTCATGGGCACTATCACTGCTTGCTGTCAGGGAGGCTGCCAGACAATTTTCCATGCACACTCTGGGCTGGGGGGCAGTCAACCACCAGTACACACAGCAGAACCTAAACCCATACCATTATTGCTAAGCAGCAAGACAGGGGCCCATTGCACTCCCACGGGGCCTTTTTAAATGCAATCCATAACCCGGATTTGCCAGGAACCCTTCTTACTCCTCCTACTTGCATGTGACACTGGGCTTAGGATCTGCATAGGAAACACACACACAAGCACACACCTACCTTTGTTGCCTGCAGATGCCTCCTTGGCTGTCCCCAAACGGTATCAAACCAACACCCACGGGAAGCTGTAAGCATAGAGGACATGCCTGCACCCCATTGGACTTACCTGTGTGGGTTAAACCCGGGTTATTTGACAACCTATGGCGGTGATGGTTCTGCTCAGGCAGAGCAGTGCTGATGCTCCTCATAAAGCTGTCGCTGCTGTGAAGGTTCTAGGTGACATCACAAATCCCTATGGTTACATACACAACAAAGCTGGGTTGTTGTTGTTTACACTCTGCAAGGCCTGTGGAAGTGAGTGACATCATAGCACTGTAGTTCTGAGGGTTCTAGATGGATGCAACAATCTCCTGTTGCTTCTATGAAGGCCATAATAGACGACATCACCAAACAGCTCCATAGTCACATACACAGCAAAGGAGAGATGTTGTTTACACCTAGTGATGTCAGTGGTATTGAGTGACATCACAGCACAGTGCTAAGGCTCCTGGGCCTGGACACAGCAGCGGCTGCAATATCTCAACGGAGAATACGTTTATATATATGTGTGTGTGTGCGCGTATATATATATATATATATATATATATATATATATATATATATTTCTCCGCCGAAATCACTTTTAAACCCATTTCCACCTTTTTTTCCCTTCTCTTCCTCTTACTTTTTTTTCACGTTTTTTTACGTTTTTCTCCTTTTCGCCTCTTTTCTGGGCGTATTATTCTTCTTTTTCTTCTTTTTTTTCGTCTAATGCATACCCCATCAGTGCAGCAATGCTTATTCAATACCGCCAGCAGATGGAGACACTGGGGGATAATTTTCTAAGGATTTATACTGATTTTTCCTGTCTGAATTTGTCGCACAGAAAGTTGCAGGCCAAATATGTGTGACATTTCTGCGACTTTAGCTTCTAGAGCATTTTTACAACATTATACATAGGTGCTGAATACATAAAAAGCGACTGTTCAGCGACAGACAAGTCGCATCGGCTGAAAGTAGGCCAGAATGTCAGTCCATGTTGGAGCAGGTTTAGATACAGTCTAAAGCATAGATCTCAAAGTCTGTGCACAGAATTTAGCAAGGGCCTCGCACCTTCTGATGCATCAGGTAGGTGCACAATAGCATAGCCTAACCCTCTGTACTTTGGTCTATATTGATGCGGGACATAGACAGCCAGCTGATGACCAATCCATTAGTGCAATGGATGGCTGGAAGCATTTGTCTTTGCCTTTGCAATACCACAGAAGCAATGCATGGTCAATGTACAGCAATGACACACCTGTGTGAACAGCCAGGAGACCCCCCCCCCCATGTTATGTTACATAGTTACATAGTTAGTACGGTCGAAAAAAGACATATGTCCATCAAGTTCAACCAGGGAATTAAGGGGTAGGGGTGTGGCGCGATATTGGGGAAGGGATGAGATTTTATATTTCTTCATAAGCATTAATCTTATTTTGTCAATTAGGAACATTCAGCACCCACCCGCTATCAAGGCAGCTGCCTATCATGTCATGCCCTACCTGCACAGGTGTGCTGGCTACTCAAATGATCCAATTAAGGAGGCCATTTAGTCAGCAGCAGCAGAAGTCCTGTGCCTGGACGCTCCAACAGCGGCCAGACACAAGCAGAAGCAGAAGCAGCAGCAGCACCACCTTTTGTTTTTTGGCTGCAGCAGCAGCAGCAGCAAGGCCCACAGGGCTGGCTAGCTGGCTAGCCAGCAAGCAGGTAGCAATGAAAGTAGGAATCTTTCTTTTTAACCCTGTAAGGGGGTGGTGCACTGTACCCGAAGATACTGCCATATCGGGTCAATGCATAGGGCGACGGAAGCAAGCTTCGAAATCGGCCCCCGTTCTCAAAAATCCATTTAATATATGGTCCCCAGATAGGGGACGTATCAGATATTAAACTGATAAGAACAGATACTACACTTGATCTTAGCCAAAAGGCCGAGAAGCGATAACCGTGAAAGGGGCGGGCCCAACAAGGTCCCCTTCATGGGCACTATCACTGCTTGCTGTCAGGGAGGCTGCCAGACAATTTTCCATGCACACTCTGGGCTGGGGGGCAGTCAACCACCAGTACACACAGCAGAACCTAAACCCATACCATTATTGCTAAGCAGCAAGACAGGGGCCCATTGCACTCCCACGGGGCCTTTTTAAATGCAATCCATAACCCGGATTTGCCAGGAACCCTTCTTACTCCTCCTACTTGCATGTGACACTGGGCTTAGGATCTGCATAGGAAACACACACACAAGCACACACCTACCTTTGTTGCCTGCAGATGCCTCCTTGGCTGTCCCCAAACGGTATCAAACCAACACCCACGGGAAGCTGTAAGCATAGAGGACATGCCTGCACCCCATTGGACTTACCTGTGTGGGTTAAACCCGGGTTATTTGACAACCTATGGCGGTGATGGTTCTGCTCAGGCAGAGCAGTGCTGATGCTCCTCATAAAGCTGTCGCTGCTGTGAAGGTTCTAGGTGACATCACAAATCCCTATGGTTACATACACAACAAAGCTGGGTTGTTGTTGTTTACACTCTGCAAGGCCTGTGGAAGTGAGTGACATCATAGCACTGTAGTTCTGAGGGTTCTAGATGGATGCAACAATCTCCTGTTGCTTCTATGAAGGCCATAATAGACGACATCACCAAACAGCTCCATAGTCACATACACAGCAAAGGAGAGATGTTGTTTACACCTAGTGATGTCAGTGGTATTGAGTGACATCACAGCACAGTGCTAAGGCTCCTGGGCCTGGACACAGCAGCGGCTGCAATATCTCAACGGAGAATACGTTTATATATATGTGTGTGTGTGCGCGTATATATATATATATATATATATATATATATATATATATATATATATTTCTCCGCCGAAATCACTTTTAAACCCATTTCCACCTTTTTTTCCCTTCTCTTCCTCTTACTTTTTTTTCACGTTTTTTTACGTTTTTCTCCTTTTCGCCTCTTTTCTGGGCGTATTATTCTTCTTTTTCTTCTTTTTTTTCGTCTAATGCATACCCCATCAGTGCAGCAATGCTTATTCAATACCGCCAGCAGATGGAGACACTGGGGGATAATTTTCTAAGGATTTATACTGATTTTTCCTGTCTGAATTTGTCGCACAGAAAGTTGCAGGCCAAATATGTGTGACATTTCTGCGACTTTAGCTTCTAGAGCATTTTTACAACATTATACATAGGTGCTGAATACATAAAAAGCGACTGTTCAGCGACAGACAAGTCGCATCGGCTGAAAGTAGGCCAGAATGTCAGTTCATGTTGGAGCAGGTTTAGATACAGTCTAAAGCATAGATCTCAAAGTCTGTGCACAGAATTTAGCAAGGGCCTCGCACCTTCTGATGCATCAGGTAGGTGCACAATAGCATAGCCTAACCCTCTGTACTTTGGTCTATATTGATGCGGGACATAGACAGCCAGCTGATGACCAATCCATTAGTGCAATGGATGGCTGGAAGCATTTGTCTTTGCCTTTGCAATACCACAGAAGCAATGCATGGTCAATGTACAGCAATGACACACCTGTGTGAACAGCCAGGAGACCCCCCCCCCCATGTTATGTTACATAGTTACATAGTTAGTACGGTCGAAAAAAGACATATGTCCATCAAGTTCAACCAGGGAATTAAGGGGTAGGGGTGTGGCGCGATATTGGGGAAGGGATGAGATTTTATATTTCTTCATAAGCATTAATCTTATTTTGTCAATTAGGAACATTCAGCACCCACCCGCTATCAAGGCAGCTGCCTATCATGTCATGCCCTACCTGCACAGGTGTGCTGGCTACTCAAATGATCCAATTAAGGAGGCCATTTAGTCAGCAGCAGCAGAAGTCCTGTGCCTGGACGCTCCAACAGCGGCCAGACACAAGCAGAAGCAGAAGCAGCAGCAGCACCACCTTTTGTTTTTTGGCTGCAGCAGCAGCAGCAGCAAGGCCCACAGGGCTGGCTAGCTGGCTAGCCAGCAAGCAGGTAGCAATGAAAGTAGGAATCTTTCTTTTTAACCCTGTAAGGGGGTGGTGCACTGTACCCGAAGATACTGCCATATCGGGTCAATGCATAGGGCGACGGAAGCAAGCTTCGAAATCGGCCCCCGTTCTCAAAAATCCATTTAATATATGGTCCCCAGATAGGGGACGTATCAGATATTAAACTGATAAGAACAGATTTTTTTTTTTTTTTTTTTTTTTTTTCCTCAGTTACAGACTATTGTTTGAACGATCATCAGGTCTCCTACCAGGACTCGTCACTTAAAACAATGTCTGAAAAAACATCATGCGGAAAGACAAAAAAAAAGGGAACCGAGGGTCAAGAACTTAAAACCAAAAGGTGAAAGCTGAAGGAAAACAAAAACATTTAAAAAACAAAACATAAACTGGTCAGACTTACAGTTTCCACCATTGGGTATATTTCCAGATCTTTTCAGCATTGTCTTCTCCCATTCTCTTCTTATCTAATAAATATGCAATAAAAAGTCTTCCGAGCAACAACCTCCTACATTCACTTGGAGAAATGGAAACATTTTTAAAAACAAGCAAATTCCTGGAGTCCCATAAAACTTCTTTAAAAACAGAAAAAATTATCCAAGTAACACGTGCATCATTCTTCATGTTAAAGTCCTGACCGATAAAAATTTTCTCAAAAGTAAAATCATTAAAACCCATAAGTGCAATAAAAAATCTTGTTAAAAGCCTAAAAACTTCCTTGGCATAAAAACAGTCCCACCACAAATGTACAATATCTTCTTTACCTCCACAACCCTCTCTTGGACACTGTTCACTCACTCTTATTCCTCTTCCTCTTAAAAACACTCGAGTTGGGAGGCAACCATGGTAAGACATCCATACCACATCTTTTTGTCTATTTGATAAACCAAAGGAATTAAAAAGGCTCCAAATCTTAACTGACTGTGCAATATTACAGAATGGTACTTCATTAAATTTTTCACTCTTTCTCAACTCATATTCTATTTTCTTCTTTTCAGGTTTCCCCAAGGAGCTCAAATTAAAGTGATCATTGAAAGACCGAAGAACCACATAAAAGGTAGGTATAATCAGCGCCATTGGTTTCCTCAGATCCCTCTCACACCAGCCCCACTTAGAAAACAACCATCCTGCTAAATATTTACACATATCAGCTGTTTTACTATTGCACTGGATCGTCTTGAAAATTAAAAGAAAATAGTGTAACTTTAAAAACAAATCAATATTTGGAAAGTCATATCCACCATTCTTTACAGTACTCATTACCTTCTCTCTTTTCATTTTTTCCATTTTGGATCCCCAAAAGAAAACAAAAAGTCTTCTTGTTGTCTTCCTCATCCAAAGCTTACCAGGTGGAAAAACCATCGCAGTATATAAAAGTAAAGGTAAAATCACAGTCTTAATAACAAGTACTTTCCCTTTAAGGGATAAACTCCTCAATTTCCAAAAATTCAATTTCTTTTCAATTTTACTGTCCAGCTTGTTGTAAGTCTCTGTCCCTTTAAGATTCTTTTCAAAAATGACCCCTAAAACTTCCACATTCTCCTTTATCTCTACTCCATCCACCAACACATCTTCGCATTTCCCAAAATTCACCAAATGACATTTGCCCCAGTTTACACACATTCCGGCCACACAGCAAAAAATTTGAATATGCAAATTCACTCTATTCAAATCTGCTTTTGAAGTACATGTAAACACAACATCATCCATGTAGCTTAAAACCTTAAGATCACTCCCACCACTGCCAGGTATAAAAACTCCTTTAACACATTTGTCTTTCTGAACATTCTTTAACAAGGCCTCTATTACACAGATGAAAAGGATTGGGGAGAGTGGGCAACCCTGCCGAACCCCTGATAAAATCTTAAAAGCAGGACCAACATGGCCATTCATTAAAACTTGTCCAGTAACACCATTATATAACCCTTTAATAACATGTAATAACTTCATTGGGATCCCCATATGTTTTAGGGCCATAAACATAAATTTGTGTGCGACTTTATCATAGGCCTTCTCGAAATCCACTGACTCGACAAAAAGAGGCACCTTATTAAAATTACAATAATAAATAACATCCCTTAAAATCAATAAATTATCAGTAATTCTTCTCCCGGGTACAGCACATACTTGGTAATTATCTACCATATGGCCAATAATATTCCTAAGCCTGTTTGCAACAATTTTAGCAATAATTTTATAGTCACTGTTTAACAATGAAATTGGTCTCCAATTTTTTATATCACGTTCGTCACCTTTCTTATGTATTAGTGTGATAATTCCCTTCTTCATTGAATCAGCTAAAATCCCAAACTTAAAAACATATTGCACAACCCGAGTAAAAACATCTTTTAAAAGAGGCCAAAATACAACATAAAACTCAGCTGGAAGGCCGTCACTACCAGGGGTTTTACCTTTTGCCATTCCATTCAGCGCCATTCTAATTTCATTTTCACTAACATCTTCCACCAAAAAAACTTTCTCCTCATCTGGAATTTGATCCTCTAAAATGTTACAGTAGTCTTCCATTTCATTAATAGCAGCTTTACTTTCATTACTAAAAAGTGTTTCATAAAATTTACAAACCTCCTCCTCCATCTCCCTACCAACCACCTCACCACTTGAGGTTAAAACCGACTTAAAGACCCCCTTTGGCTTAAAACACTTTTTAAAAAAATATCGACTACATTGTTCATTCTCCTCCAAATGTTGCACCTTAGCCCTGTAAACAATATTCCTTCCTCTTTCCTTCAACCTTGTCTTCATCTCTTCCTTAATTTCACAAATTTCAGCATCCACCTCTAGACCAGCGTTCTTAAACTTAAAGAGAGTCTCCAACTGTGAAACTAAAGTCTCATCTCTCCGCCTCTTCTCCTGTGCTCTCTTAATGCAAACAGACTTAAAATAACCAGCAAAGTTCACTTTAGCCCAATCCCACCAGTCTAAAATATTTTTAAAACAGTCTTGTTTAGCAGCACAGGATAAAAATATATTTTTAAAACCTGCCATTACCTCCTCTTCTTCAAGTAAACTCACATTCAACTTCCAGAGTCCCCTACCAAAGGCAATGGACTCTGAGATGCTTATTTCAGCAGATAAAATTTTATGATCTGAGAAAATCGACATCATCTGATTACACCGGGCCACCTTCATCCCTTCAGACACAAAAATATAATCTATTCGGGATTTACAGTGACCACTATCCGATACATATGTATATCTATCATCAGTGTCAATCATCAGTCCAGCATCTATATAGTGTAAGTCTTGTACTAATTGATTTAAAGCATTAGAGGTAATGTCAGTTCGGACTTCAGCAGCACTCTCACGGTCATTAACAGTACGGATACAGTTAAAATCACCAGCCACTATAGTACTTTCCCGACCAGGGATAAAAAACTTCAAAGACTCTAAAAAAACCAACCGCTCTTTCTTCTCTGCTGGGGCATATACGTTAAAAACTCTAATCCTCTGGTCTAAAAACTCAAAGTTTAAAACCATGCAACGGCCTGGTATTAAAATCTGGCAATTTAAAACTTTGATATTGTTATTTTTGATTAAAAAACCAACTCCTTCATTCTTGTTATCCGTACTAGTTGACCAAAAAGATTGTCCCATCCTCCACTCATCAGCATAAGGTGCAGATTTAATTGCACACTCCTGTAAACATATTATATCAGCTCTCACATTCTCCAACACCTCAAAAATAGCAGCTCTTCTTACTTCTGATCCAATACTCCTGACATTAAGGGTTGTTAAGATAAGAGTCATAATAACTAAAATGAATAAAATCAAAACTTTAATATCCATCATAGTTAAAAATTACTGCTCTGACTCTCAACTTTCCTTAAAACATTTTCATAACAATCAGGCGACCCTGGATCAGAGTCCCTGTCCATTTCAACTCCTCTTCCAACCACTGGGTCCTCTTGATCCCCAGTCCAACTTCCTTTTTTACTTCTTTTACTTTCCACCCCCACCTCATCCTCCTCATCACTGCTGACAAATCTCTGAGCAGGTGTAAGGGACTTCTCAGGTGACTGCACATTTTCTTGGAATTCCATTCCCTCCTCCTCCCCCACAACAGGGTCTGGACATTCCACATCACCACTCATGCTTCCACAAGGAAACACATCTCCATACACAGTTTCAATCTTCTTGACCTCCACCCCCTTTGCACATGTTACTTCACTTGTGGAGACCACTTTCTTATACTCCTGTTCAACCACCACACTTGTCTCCACAAAAGCCTCTTTAATCACATCCACCTGAGCAACAACATTTTTAACAATCGTACCACCTGCGCTCCTCCCGACTTCACATTCCCCCTCCACATTAGATTTTTCACCTCCATCCACACCTCCATCCACACCTGTGGCTTCTGAAAAAGACCTCCTTCCCATTCCCTGTTCATTGCTCTGTCCACCTTTACTTCCAGCCGCATCAGCATAACTCCTTCTCTTGTACCATAAGTGACATCCTCTTGCCAAATGGGAATTACTCCCACAAATATCACAAGTCTTTTCCTCAACGCAAAAACTTGTTTCATGCCCAGTCTTGCCACAGTTCCTACAAACAACACCCTTCACAGGACATGCGTCCTGCACGTGGCCATATGCTTGACATTTGCGGCAAAACTGAAGCTGCCCCTCATAAAAACAAAAACCACGCTCTCCTCCAATGGAAAAAACTTGAGGAATACTCTTAATTCCCTCCTCCATAGACTCATCCTTCTTGAACTTCACAACATATTTCCTTTTACAGTTAAAAAAACCATGTCTGTTCTTTAGTTTTCCAAAAAACTTCACTTCTTCACAATAACGATAAAGAAAATTTGTTACCATTGAGTCTGTAACTTTGGGATTGTACATATGTACGATGACCACTTTCTCTGTACTCAGAAACAAAGGCTCTACTTTAACTTTCCTCATAATATCCGGCTCATTCTTTCTCTTCATTCCTTCCAGGTCCTTGTAGACCCTCTGACAAATCTCGGAATTAACAAATGTAACATCATAAATACCCTGTCTAGGGAAATCTTGCATTGCAAATACATCTGTTACCTTTAGGTACTGGAGCCTGCGTAGAATCTCCAGCACAATCTGGTCCAGGCCAACCGTTCCCCGATGTTCCGTTGGGACGAAAATCCTGACCGTGTCTTCTATTCCGCGAATCCTCTCTCCTCCACTCATTTTTGCAGGCGATGAAACCCACTATCGCAACTCCGAAATAACCCAGGGCCCCCCGCAAAGAGGACCCCGATCACCACCCCCTTCAACTCCTAACCCGCCCGGTAAACCGCACGGGATCGAAGCCAAAAGGCCGAGAAGCGATAACCGTGAAAGGGGCGGGCCCAACAAGGTCCCCTTCATGGGCACTATCACTGCTTGCTGTCAGGGAGGCTGCCAGACAATTTTCCATGCACACTCTGGGCTGGGGGGCAGTCAACCACCAGTACACACAGCAGAACCTAAACCCATACCATTATTGCTAAGCAGCAAGACAGGGGCCCATTGCACTCCCACGGGGCCTTTTTAAATGCGATCCATAACCCGGATTTGCCAGGAACCCTTCTTACTCCTCCTACTTGCATGTGACACTGGGCTTAGGATCTGCATAGGAAACACACACACAAGCACACACCTACCTTTGTTGCCTGCAGATGCCTCCTTGGCTGTCCCCAAACGGTATCAAACCAACACCCACGGGAAGCTGTAAGCATAGAGGACATGCCTGCACCCCATTGGACTTACCTGTGTGGGTTAAACCCGGGTTATTTGACAACCTATGGCGGTGATGGTTCTGCTCAGGCAGAGCAGTGCTGATGCTCCTCATAAAGCTGTCGCTGCTGTGAAGGTTCTAGGTGACATCACAAATCCCTATGGTTACATACACAACAAAGCTGGGTTGTTGTTGTTTACACTCTGCAAGGCCTGTGGAAGTGAGTGACATCATAGCACTGTAGTTCTGAGGGTTCTAGATGGATGCAACAATCTCCTGTTGCTTCTATGAAGGCCATAATAGACGACATCACCAAACAGCTCCATAGTCACATACACAGCAAAGGAGAGATGTTGTTTACACCTAGTGATGTCAGTGGTATTGAGTGACATCACAGCACAGTGCTAAGGCTCCTGGGCCTGGACACAGCAGCGGCTGCAATATCTCAACGGAGAATACGTTTATATATATGTGTGTGTGTGCGCGTATATATATATATATATATATATATATATATATATATATATATATTTCTCCGCCGAAATCACTTTTAAACCCATTTCCACCTTTTTTTCCCTTCTCTTCCTCTTACTTTTTTTTCACGTTTTTTTACGTTTTTCTCCTTTTCGCCTCTTTTCTGGGCGTATTATTCTTCTTTTTCTTCTTTTTTTTCGTCTAATGCATACCCCATCAGTGCAGCAATGCTTATTCAATACCGCCAGCAGATGGAGACACTGGGGGATAATTTTCTAAGGATTTATACTGATTTTTCCTGTCTGAATTTGTCGCACAGAAAGTTGCAGGCCAAATATGTGTGACATTTCTGCGACTTTAGCTTCTAGAGCATTTTTACAACATTATACATAGGTGCTGAATACATAAAAAGCGACTGTTCAGCGACAGACAAGTCGCATCGGCTGAAAGTAGGCCAGAATGTCAGTCCATGTTGGAGCAGGTTTAGATACAGTCTAAAGCATAGATCTCAAAGTCTGTGCACAGAATTTAGCAAGGGCCTCGCACCTTCTGATGCATCAGGTAGGTGCACAATAGCATAGCCTAACCCTCTGTACTTTGGTCTATATTGATGCGGGACATAGACAGCCAGCTGATGACCAATCCATTAGTGCAATGGATGGCTGGAAGCATTTGTCTTTGCCTTTGCAATACCACAGAAGCAATGCATGGTCAATGTACAGCAATGACACACCTGTGTGAACAGCCAGGAGACCCCCCCCCCCATGTTATGTTACATAGTTACATAGTTAGTACGGTCGAAAAAAGACATATGTCCATCAAGTTCAACCAGGGAATTAAGGGGTAGGGGTGTGGCGCGATATTGGGGAAGGGATGAGATTTTATATTTCTTCATAAGCATTAATCTTATTTTGTCAATTAGGAACATTCAGCACCCACCCGCTATCAAGGCAGCTGCCTATCATGTCATGCCCTACCTGCACAGGTGTGCTGGCTACTCAAATGATCCAATTAAGGAGGCCATTTAGTCAGCAGCAGCAGAAGTCCTGTGCCTGGACGCTCCAACAGCGGCCAGACACAAGCAGAAGCAGAAGCAGCAGCAGCACCACCTTTTGTTTTTTGGCTGCAGCAGCAGCAGCAGCAAGGCCCACAGGGCTGGCTAGCTGGCTAGCCAGCAAGCAGGTAGCAATGAAAGTAGGAATCTTTCTTTTTAACCCTGTAAGGGGGTGGTGCACTGTACCCGAAGATACTGCCATATCGGGTCAATGCATAGGGCGACGGAAGCAAGCTTCGAAATCGGCCCCCGTTCTCAAAAATCCATTTAATATATGGTCCCCAGATAGGGGACGTATCAGATATTAAACTGATAAGAACAGATACTTTTCTTTTATCTAAAGCCGAGGAACGTGCTTTCGATTCACCCAAAGTGCAAGAAAAAGTGCAAACGTGTTACACTAAAAAAAACGTGCACAAAGGATGCGGTCTATCGCAAGCCCTTCTCCGATAGGAGAGAGGCCCCCCAACAAACCTTACCCTTCGCCTCCGGACCAAAAGGTACCTGCGAGGTTCCAGGTTCGATGTCCCTTTTCGCCGAAGCTACTAGGAGACCACAAATGCTCCCGGCATCCCCCTTGGCGTTAGCCAAGGTATCTGCCCGCAGAGCCGATTACGGTAGGTACCCTGCGAAGCAGGAGTACCCGGGGTGTTTGCAGGGAGGTGCGGAACCTAATGGCCACACACACCTCCCCTAGACCGCCAGGAGGGACACCCAGAAGGGCTACCGCATCCTGACAAATCCTGTGAACACACAACACGCAAAAAGTGACACAGTGAGACAAAAAATAAATAAATAAGTGAATGTGTGCAGATATACTGCCCGGACATCCGGCCGGATCTATAAAAATTTCTCTGATCCTAGCCAGAAGGCCGGGAATCAAGAGGTGAGTGCCACAAGGTGAAGAGATTATGGTGCCCGTGCTTCAACTCAGTGAGCCTATTCTCCCAGTGAGTTTCGGCACCTCGGGGTCACCACTACCCGAGGCACAAAAGTACCTCGGCTCTAGACCCTCTCAGCCTCATGGCGAGACCCGGAGGGAACAGGTCACATCGGGGCAGCCGTCGAGCTGATTCCTCAGAACCAGCCCCGGAAAGCCCTGGTACACCTGCATCCTCCATGCAGCACCCATCCCCACCAGCATGAAAACTGATAAGAACAGATACTACACTTGATCTTAGCCAAAAGGCCGAGAAGCGATAACCGTGAAAGGGGCGGGCCCAACAAGGTCCCCTTCATGGGCACTATCACTGCTTGCTGTCAGGGAGGCTGCCAGACAATTTTCCATGCACACTCTGGGCTGGGGGGCAGTCAACCACCAGTACACACAGCAGAACCTAAACCCATACCATTATTGCTAAGCAGCAAGACAGGGGCCCATTGCACTCCCACGGGGCCTTTTTAAATGCAATCCATAACCCGGATTTGCCAGGAACCCTTCTTACTCCTCCTACTTGCATGTGACACTGGGCTTAGGATCTGCATAGGAAACACACACACAAGCACACACCTACCTTTGTTGCCTGCAGATGCCTCCTTGGCTGTCCCCAAACGGTATCAAACCAACACCCACGGGAAGCTGTAAGCATAGAGGACATGCCTGCACCCCATTGGACTTACCTGTGTGGGTTAAACCCGGGTTATTTGACAACCTATGGCGGTGATGGTTCTGCTCAGGCAGAGCAGTGCTGATGCTCCTCATAAAGCTGTCGCTGCTGTGAAGGTTCTAGGTGACATCACAAATCCCTATGGTTACATACACAACAAAGCTGGGTTGTTGTTGTTTACACTCTGCAAGGCCTGTGGAAGTGAGTGACATCATAGCACTGTAGTTCTGAGGGTTCTAGATGGATGCAACAATCTCCTGTTGCTTCTATGAAGGCCATAATAGACGACATCACCAAACAGCTCCATAGTCACATACACAGCAAAGGAGAGATGTTGTTTACACCTAGTGATGTCAGTGGTATTGAGTGACATCACAGCACAGTGCTAAGGCTCCTGGGCCTGGACACAGCAGCGGCTGCAATATCTCAACGGAGAATACGTTTATATCTATGTGTGTGTGTGCGCATATATATATATATATATATATATATATATATATATATATATATTTCTCCGCCGAAATCACTTTTAAACCCATTTCCACCTTTTTTTCCCTTCTCTTCCTCTTACTTTTTTTTCACGTTTTTTTACGTTTTTCTCCTTTTCGCCTCTTTTCTGGGCGTATTATTCTTCTTTTTCTTCTTTTTTTTCGTCTAATGCATACCCCATCAGTGCAGCAATGCTTATTCAATACCGCCAGCAGATGGAGACACTGGGGGATAATTTTCTAAGGATTTATACTGATTTTTCCTGTCTGAATTTGTCGCACAGAAAGTTGCAGGCCAAATATGTGTGACATTTCTGCGACTTTAGCTTCTAGAGCATTTTTACAACATTATACATAGGTGCTGAATACATAAAAAGCGACTGTTCAGCGACAGACAAGTCGCATCGGCTGAAAGTAGGCCAGAATGTCAGTCCATGTTGGAGCAGGTTTAGATACAGTCTAAAGCATAGATCTCAAAGTCTGTGCACAGAATTTAGCAAGGGCCTCGCACCTTCTGATGCATCAGGTAGGTGCACAATAGCATAGCCTAACCCTCTGTACTTTGGTCTATATTGATGCGGGACATAGACAGCCAGCTGATGACCAATCCATTAGTGCAATGGATGGCTGGAAGCATTTGTCTTTGCCTTTGCAATACCACAGAAGCAATGCATGGTCAATGTACAGCAATGACACACCTGTGTGAACAGCCAGGAGACCCCCCCCCCATGTTATGTTACATAGTTACATAGTTAGTACGGTCGAAAAAAGACATATGTCCATCAAGTTCAACCAGGGAATTAAGGGGTAGGGGTGTGGCGCGATATTGGGGAAGGGATGAGATTTTATATTTCTTCATAAGCATTAATCTTATTTTGTCAATTAGGAACATTCAGCACCCACCCGCTATCAAGGCAGCTGCCTATCATGTCATGCCCTACCTGCACAGGTGTGCTGGCTACTCAAATGATCCAATTAAGGAGGCCATTTAGTCAGCAGCAGCAGAAGTCCTGTGCCTGGACGCTCCAACAGCGGCCAGACACAAGCAGAAGCAGAAGCAGCAGCAGCACCACCTTTTGTTTTTTGGCTGCAGCAGCAGCAGCAGCAAGGCCCACAGGGCTGGCTAGCTGGCTAGCCAGCAAGCAGGTAGCAATGAAAGTAGGAATCTTTCTTTTTAACCCTGTAAGGGGGTGGTGCACTGTACCCGAAGATACTGCCATATCGGGTCAATGCATAGGGCGACGGAAGCAAGCTTCGAAATCGGCCCCCGTTCTCAAAAATCCATTTAATATATGGTCCCCAGATAGGGGACGTATCAGATATTAAACTGATAAGAACAGATACTACACTTGATCTTAGCCAAAAGGCCGAGAAGCGATAACCGTGAAAGGGGCGGGCCCAACAAGGTCCCCTTCATGGGCACTATCACTGCTTGCTGTCAGGGAGGCTGCCAGACAATTTTCCATGCACACTCTGGGCTGGGGGGCAGTCAACCACCAGTACACACAGCAGAACCTAAACCCATACCATTATTGCTAAGCAGCAAGACAGGGGCCCATTGCACTCCCACGGGGCCTTTTTAAATGCAATCCATAACCCGGATTTGCCAGGAACCCTTCTTACTCCTCCTACTTGCATGTGACACTGGGCTTAGGATCTGCATAGGAAACACACACACAAGCACACACCTACCTTTGTTGCCTGCAGATGCCTCCTTGGCTGTCCCCAAACGGTATCAAACCAACACCCACGGGAAGCTGTAAGCATAGAGGACATGCCTGCACCCCATTGGACTTACCTGTGTGGGTTAAACCCGGGTTATTTGACAACCTATGGCGGTGATGGTTCTGCTCAGGCAGAGCAGTGCTGATGCTCCTCATAAAGCTGTCGCTGCTGTGAAGGTTCTAGGTGACATCACAAATCCCTATGGTTACATACACAACAAAGCTGGGTTGTTGTTGTTTACACTCTGCAAGGCCTGTGGAAGTGAGTGACATCATAGCACTGTAGTTCTGAGGGTTCTAGATGGATGCAACAATCTCCTGTTGCTTCTATGAAGGCCATAATAGACGACATCACCAAACAGCTCCATAGTCACATACACAGCAAAGGAGAGATGTTGTTTACACCTAGTGATGTCAGTGGTATTGAGTGACATCACAGCACAGTGCTAAGGCTCCTGGGCCTGGACACAGCAGCGGCTGCAATATCTCAACGGAGAATACGTTTATATATATGTGTGTGTGCGCGTATATATATATATATATATATATATATATATATATATATATATATATATTTCTCCGCCGAAATCACTTTTAAACCCATTTCCACCTTTTTTTCCCTTCTCTTCCTCTTACTTTTTTTTCACGTTTTTTTACGTTTTTCTCCTTTTCGCCTCTTTTCTGGGCGTATTATTCTTCTTTTTCTTCTTTTTTTTCGTCTAATGCATACCCCATCAGTGCAGCAATGCTTATTCAATACCGCCAGCAGATGGAGACACTGGGGGATAATTTTCTAAGGATTTATACTGATTTTTCCTGTCTGAATTTGTCGCACAGAAAGTTGCAGGCCAAATATGTGTGACATTTCTGCGACTTTAGCTTCTAGAGCATTTTTACAACATTATACATAGGTGCTGAATACATAAAAAGCGACTGTTCAGCGACAGACAAGTCGCATCGGCTGAAAGTAGGCCAGAATGTCAGTCCATGTTGGAGCAGGTTTAGATACAGTCTAAAGCATAGATCTCAAAGTCTGTGCACAGAATTTAGCAAGGGCCTCGCACCTTCTGATGCATCAGGTAGGTGCACAATAGCATAGCCTAACCCTCTGTACTTTGGTCTATATTGATGCGGGACATAGACAGCCAGCTGATGACCAATCCATTAGTGCAATGGATGGCTGGAAGCATTTGTCTTTGCCTTTGCAATACCACAGAAGCAATGCATGGTCAATGTACAGCAATGACACACCTGTGTGAACAGCCAGGAGACCCCCCCCCCATGTTATGTTACATAGTTACATAGTTAGTACGGTCGAAAAAAGACATATGTCCATCAAGTTCAACCAGGGAATTAAGGGGTAGGGGTGTGGCGCGATATTGGGGAAGGGATGAGATTTTATATTTCTTCATAAGCATTAATCTTATTTTGTCAATTAGGAACATTCAGCACCCACCCGCTATCAAGGCAGCTGCCTATCATGTCATGCCCTACCTGCACAGGTGTGCTGGCTACTCAAATGATCCAATTAAGGAGGCCATTTAGTCAGCAGCAGCAGAAGTCCTGTGCCTGGACGCTCCAACAGCGGCCAGACACAAGCAGAAGCAGCAGCAGCACCACCTTTTGTTTTTTGGCTGCAGCAGCAGCAGCAGCAAGGCCCACAGGGCTGGCTAGCTGGCTAGCCAGCAAGCAGGTAGCAATGAAAGTAGGAATCTTTCTTTTTAACCCTGTAAGGGGGTGGTGCACTGTACCCGAAGATACTGCCATATCGGGTCAATGCATAGGGCGACGGAAGCAAGCTTCGAAATCGGCCCCCGTTCTCAAAAATCCATTTAATATATGGTCCCCAGATAGGGGACGTATCAGATATTAAACTGATAAGAACAGATACTACACTTGATCTTAGCCAAAAGGCCGAGAAGCGATAACCGTGAAAGGGGCGGGCCCAACAAGGTCCCCTTCATGGGCACTATCACTGCTTGCTGTCAGGGAGGCTGCCAGACAATTTTCCATGCACACTCTGGGCTGGGGGGCAGTCAACCACCAGTACACACAGCAGAACCTAAACCCATACCATTATTGCTAAGCAGCAAGACAGGGGCCCATTGCACTCCCACGGGGCCTTTTTAAATGCAATCCATAACCCGGATTTGCCAGGAACCCTTCTTACTCCTCCTACTTGCATGTGACACTGGGCTTAGGATCTGCATAGGAAACACACACACAAGCACACACCTACCTTTGTTGCCTGCAGATGCCTCCTTGGCTGTCCCCAAACGGTATCAAACCAACACCCACGGGAAGCTGTAAGCATAGAGGACATGCCTGCACCCCATTGGACTTACCTGTGTGGGTTAAACCCGGGTTATTTGACAACCTATGGCGGTGATGGTTCTGCTCAGGCAGAGCAGTGCTGATGCTCCTCATAAAGCTGTCGCTGCTGTGAAGGTTCTAGGTGACATCACAAATCCCTATGGTTACATACACAACAAAGCTGGGTTGTTGTTGTTTACACTCTGCAAGGCCTGTGGAAGTGAGTGACATCATAGCACTGTAGTTCTGAGGGTTCTAGATGGATGCAACAATCTCCTGTTGCTTCTATGAAGGCCATAATAGACGACATCACCAAACAGCTCCATAGTCACATGCACAGCAAAGGAGAGATGTTGTTTACACCTAGTGATGTCAGTGGTATTGAGTGACATCACAGCACAGTGCTAAGGCTCCTGGGCCTGGACACAGCAGCGGCTGCAATATCTCAACGGAGAATACGTTTATATATATGTGTGTGTGTGCGCGTATATATATATATATATATATATATATATATATATATATATATATATTTCTCCGCCGAAATCACTTTTAAACCCATTTCCACCTTTTTTTCCCTTCTCTTCCTCTTACTTTTTTTTCACGTTTTTTTACGTTTTTCTCCTTTTCGCCTCTTTTCTGGGCGTATTATTCTTCTTTTTCTTCTTTTTTTTCGTCTAATGCATACCCCATCAGTGCAGCAATGCTTATTCAATACCGCCAGCAGATGGAGACACTGGGGGATAATTTTCTAAGGATTTATACTGATTTTTCCTGTCTGAATTTGTCGCACAGAAAGTTGCAGGCCAAATATGTGTGACATTTCTGCGACTTTAGCTTCTAGAGCATTTTTACAACATTATACATAGGTGCTGAATACATAAAAAGCGACTGTTCAGCGACAGACAAGTCGCATCGGCTGAAAGTAGGCCAGAATGTCAGTCCATGTTGGAGCAGGTTTAGATACAGTCTAAAGCATAGATCTCAAAGTCTGTGCACAGAATTTAGCAAGGGCCTCGCACCTTCTGATGCATCAGGTAGGTGCACAATAGCATAGCCTAACCCTCTGTACTTTGGTCTATATTGATGCGGGACATAGACAGCCAGCTGATGACCAATCCATTAGTGCAATGGATGGCTGGAAGCATTTGTCTTTGCCTTTGCAATACCACAGAAGCAATGCATGGTCAATGTACAGCAATGACACACCTGTGTGAACAGCCAGGAGACCCCCCCCCCCATGTTATGTTACATAGTTACATAGTTAGTACGGTCGAAAAAAGACATATGTCCATCAAGTTCAACCAGGGAATTAAGGGGTAGGGGTGTGGCGCGATATTGGGGAAGGGATGAGATTTTATATTTCTTCATAAGCATTAATCTTATTTTGTCAATTAGGAACATTCAGCACCCACCCGCTATCAAGGCAGCTGCCTATCATGTCATGCCCTACCTGCACAGGTGTGCTGGCTACTCAAATGATCCAATTAAGGAGGCCATTTAGTCAGCAGCAGCAGAAGTCCTGTGCCTGGACGCTCCAACAGCGGCCAGACACAAGCAGAAGCAGAAGCAGCAGCAGCACCACCTTTTGTTTTTTGGCTGCAGCAGCAGCAGCAGCAAGGCCCACAGGGCTGGCTAGCTGGCTAGCCAGCAAGCAGGTAGCAATGAAAGTAGGAATCTTTCTTTTTAACCCTGTAAGGGGGTGGTGCACTGTACCCGAAGATACTGCCATATCGGGTCAATGCATAGGGCGACGGAAGCAAGCTTCGAAATCGGCCCCCGTTCTCAAAAATCCATTTAATATATGGTCCCCAGATAGGGGACGTATCAGATATTAAACTGATAAGAACAGATACTACACTTGATCTTAGCCAAAAGGCCGAGAAGCGATAACCGTGAAAGGGGCGGGCCCAACAAGGTCCCCTTCATGGGCACTATCACTGCTTGCTGTCAGGGAGGCTGCCAGACAATTTTCCATGCACACTCTGGGCTGGGGGGCAGTCAACCACCAGTACACACAGCAGAACCTAAACCCATACCATTATTGCTAAGCAGCAAGACAGGGGCCCATTGCACTCCCACGGGGCCTTTTTAAATGCAATCCATAACCCGGATTTGCCAGGAACCCTTCTTACTCCTCCTACTTGCATGTGACACTGGGCTTAGGATCTGCATAGGAAACACACACACAAGCACACACCTACCTTTGTTGCCTGCAGATGCCTCCTTGGCTGTCCCCAAACGGTATCAAACCAACACCCACGGGAAGCTGTAAGCATAGAGGACATGCCTGCACCCCATTGGACTTACCTGTGTGGGTTAAACCCGGGTTATTTGACAACCTATGGCGGTGATGGTTCTGCTCAGGCAGAGCAGTGCTGATGCTCCTCATAAAGCTGTCGCTGCTGTGAAGGTTCTAGGTGACATCACAAATCCCTATGGTTACATACACAACAAAGCTGGGTTGTTGTTGTTTACACTCTGCAAGGCCTGTGGAAGTGAGTGACATCATAGCACTGTAGTTCTGAGGGTTCTAGATGGATGCAACAATCTCCTGTTGCTTCTATGAAGGCCATAATAGACGACATCACCAAACAGCTCCATAGTCACATACACAGCAAAGGAGAGATGTTGTTTACACCTAGTGATGTCAGTGGTATTGAGTGACATCACAGCACAGTGCTAAGGCTCCTGGGCCTGGACACAGCAGCGGCTGCAATATCTCAACGGAGAATACGTTTATATATATGTGTGTGTGTGCGCGTATATATATATATATATATATATATATATATATATATATATATATTTCTCCGCCGAAATCACTTTTAAACCCATTTCCACCTTTTTTTCCCTTCTCTTCCTCTTACTTTTTTTTCACGTTTTTTTACGTTTTTCTCCTTTTCGCCTCTTTTCTGGGCGTATTATTCTTCTTTTTCTTCTTTTTTTTCGTCTAATGCATACCCCATCAGTGCAGCAATGCTTATTCAATACCGCCAGCAGATGGAGACACTGGGGGATAATTTTCTAAGGATTTATACTGATTTTTCCTGTCTGAATTTGTCGCACAGAAAGTTGCAGGCCAAATATGTGTGACATTTCTGCGACTTTAGCTTCTAGAGCATTTTTACAACATTATACATAGGTGCTGAATACATAAAAAGCGACTGTTCAGCGACAGACAAGTCGCATCGGCTGAAAGTAGGCCAGAATGTCAGTCCATGTTGGAGCAGGTTTAGATACAGTCTAAAGCATAGATCTCAAAGTCTGTGCACAGAATTTAGCAAGGGCCTCGCACCTTCTGATGCATCAGGTAGGTGCACAATAGCATAGCCTAACCCTCTGTACTTTGGTCTATATTGATGCGGGACATAGACAGCCAGCTGATGACCAATCCATTAGTGCAATGGATGGCTGGAAGCATTTGTCTTTGCCTTTGCAATACCACAGAAGCAATGCATGGTCAATGTACAGCAATGACACACCTGTGTGAACAGCCAGGAGACCCCCCCCCCCCATGTTATGTTACATAGTTACATAGTTAGTACGGTCGAAAAAAGACATATGTCCATCAAGTTCAACCAGGGAATTAAGGGGTAGGGGTGTGGCGCGATATTGGGGAAGGGATGAGATTTTATATTTCTTCATAAGCATTAATCTTATTTTGTCAATTAGGAACATTCAGCACCCACCCGCTATCAAGGCAGCTGCCTATCATGTCATGCCCTACCTGCACAGGTGTGCTGGCTACTCAAATGATCCAATTAAGGAGGCCATTTAGTCAGCAGCAGCAGAAGTCCTGTGCCTGGACGCTCCAACAGCGGCCAGACACAAGCAGAAGCAGAAGCAGCAGCAGCACCACCTTTTGTTTTTTGGCTGCAGCAGCAGCAGCAGCAAGGCCCACAGGGCTGGCTAGCTGGCTAGCCAGCAAGCAGGTAGCAATGAAAGTAGGAATCTTTCTTTTTAACCCTGTAAGGGGGTGGTGCACTGTACCCGAAGATACTGCCATATCGGGTCAATGCATAGGGCGACGGAAGCAAGCTTCGAAATCGGCCCCCGTTCTCAAAAATCCATTTAATATATGGTCCCCAGATAGGGGACGTATCAGATATTAAACTGATAAGAACAGATACTACACTTGATCTTAGCCAAAAGGCCGAGAAGCGATAACCGTGAAAGGGGCGGGCCCAACAAGGTCCCCTTCATGGGCACTATCACTGCTTGCTGTCAGGGAGGCTGCCAGACAATTTTCCATGCACACTCTGGGCTGGGGGGCAGTCAACCACCAGTACACACAGCAGAACCTAAACCCATACCATTATTGCTAAGCAGCAAGACAGGGGCCCATTGCACTCCCACGGGGCCTTTTTAAATGCAATCCATAACCCGGATTTGCCAGGAACCCTTCTTACTCCTCCTACTTGCATGTGACACTGGGCTTAGGATCTGCATAGGAAACACACACACAAGCACACACCTACCTTTGTTGCCTGCAGATGCCTCCTTGGCTGTCCCCAAACGGTATCAAACCAACACCCACGGGAAGCTGTAAGCATAGAGGACATGCCTGCACCCCATTGGACTTACCTGTGTGGGTTAAACCCGGGTTATTTGACAACCTATGGCGGTGATGGTTCTGCTCAGGCAGAGCAGTGCTGATGCTCCTCATAAAGCTGTCGCTGCTGTGAAGGTTCTAGGTGACATCACAAATCCCTATGGTTACATACACAACAAAGCTGGGTTGTTGTTGTTTACACTCTGCAAGGCCTGTGGAAGTGAGTGACATCATAGCACTGTAGTTCTGAGGGTTCTAGATGGATGCAACAATCTCCTGTTGCTTCTATGAAGGCCATAATAGACGACATCACCAAACAGCTCCATAGTCACATACACAGCAAAGGAGAGATGTTGTTTACACCTAGTGATGTCAGTGGTATTGAGTGACATCACAGCACAGTGCTAAGGCTCCTGGGCCTGGACACAGCAGCGGCTGCAATATCTCAACGGAGAATACGTTTATATATATGTGTGTGTGTGCGCGTATATATATATATATATATATATATATATATATATATATATATATATATCTCCGCCGAAATCACTTTTAAACCCATTTCCACCTTTTTTTCCCTTCTCTTCCTCTTACTTTTTTTTCACGTTTTTTTACGTTTTTCTCCTTTTCGCCTCTTTTCTGGGCGTATTATTCTTCTTTTTCTTCTTTTTTTTCGTCTAATGCATACCCCATCAGTGCAGCAATGCTTATTCAATACCGCCAGCAGATGGAGACACTGGGGGATAATTTTCTAAGGATTTATACTGATTTTTCCTGTCTGAATTTGTCGCACAGAAAGTTGCAGGCCAAATATGTGTGACATTTCTGCGACTTTAGCTTCTAGAGCATTTTTACAACATTATACATAGGTGCTGAATACATAAAAAGCGACTGTTCAGCGACAGACAAGTCGCATCGGCTGAAAGTAGGCCAGAATGTCAGTCCATGTTGGAGCAGGTTTAGATACAGTCTAAAGCATAGATCTCAAAGTCTGTGCACAGAATTTAGCAAGGGCCTCGCACCTTCTGATGCATCAGGTAGGTGCACAATAGCATAGCCTAACCCTCTGTACTTTGGTCTATATTGATGCGGGACATAGACAGCCAGCTGATGACCAATCCATTAGTGCAATGGATGGCTGGAAGCATTTGTCTTTGCCTTTGCAATACCACAGAAGCAATGCATGGTCAATGTACAGCAATGACACACCTGTGTGAACAGCCAGGAGACCCCCCCCCCCATGTTATGTTACATAGTTACATAGTTAGTACGGTCGAAAAAAGACATATGTCCATCAAGTTCAACCAGGGAATTAAGGGGTAGGGGTGTGGCGCGATATTGGGGAAGGGATGAGATTTTATATTTCTTCATAAGCATTAATCTTATTTTGTCAATTAGGAACATTCAGCACCCACCCGCTATCAAGGCAGCTGCCTATCATGTCATGCCCTACCTGCACAGGTGTGCTGGCTACTCAAATGATCCAATTAAGGAGGCCATTTAGTCAGCAGCAGCAGAAGTCCTGTGCCTGGACGCTCCAACAGCGGCCAGACACAAGCAGAAGCAGAAGCAGCAGCAGCACCACCTTTTGTTTTTTGGCTGCAGCAGCAGCAGCAGCAAGGCCCACAGGGCTGGCTAGCTGGCTAGCCAGCAAGCAGGTAGCAATGAAAGTAGGAATCTTTCTTTTTAACCCTGTAAGGGGGTGGTGCACTGTACCCGAAGATACTGCCATATCGGGTCAATGCATAGGGCGACGGAAGCAAGCTTCGAAATCGGCCCCCGTTCTCAAAAATCCATTTAATATATGGTCCCCAGATAGGGGACGTATCAGATATTAAACTGATAAGAACAGATACTACACTTGATCTTAGCCAAAAGGCCGAGAAGCGATAACCGTGAAAGGGGCGGGCCCAACAAGGTCCCCTTCATGGGCACTATCACTGCTTGCTGTCAGGGAGGCTGCCAGACAATTTTCCATGCACACTCTGGGCTGGGGGGCAGTCAACCACCAGTACACACAGCAGAACCTAAACCCATACCATTATTGCTAAGCAGCAAGACAGGGGCCCATTGCACTCCCACGGGGCCTTTTTAAATGCAATCCATAACCCGGATTTGCCAGGAACCCTTCTTACTCCTCCTACTTGCATGTGACACTGGGCTTAGGATCTGCATAGGAAACACACACACAAGCACACACCTACCTTTGTTGCCTGCAGATGCCTCCTTGGCTGTCCCCAAACGGTATCAAACCAACACCCACGGGAAGCTGTAAGCATAGAGGACATGCCTGCACCCCATTGGACTTACCTGTGTGGGTTAAACCCGGGTTATTTGACAACCTATGGCGGTGATGGTTCTGCTCAGGCAGAGCAGTGCTGATGCTCCTCATAAAGCTGTCGCTGCTGTGAAGGTTCTAGGTGACATCACAAATCCCTATGGTTACATACACAACAAAGCTGGGTTGTTGTTGTTTACACTCTGCAAGGCCTGTGGAAGTGAGTGACATCATAGCACTGTAGTTCTGAGGGTTCTAGATGGATGCAACAATCTCCTGTTGCTTCTATGAAGGCCATAATAGACGACATCACCAAACAGCTCCATAGTCACATACACAGCAAAGGAGAGATGTTGTTTACACCTAGTGATGTCAGTGGTATTGAGTGACATCACAGCACAGTGCTAAGGCTCCTGGGCCTGGACACAGCAGCGGCTGCAATATCTCAACGGAGAATACGTTTATATATATGTGTGTGTGTGCGCGTATATATATATATATATATATATATATATATATATATATTTCTCCGCCGAAATCACTTCTAAACCCATTTCCACCTTTTTTTCCCTTCTCTTCCTCTTACTTTTTTTTCACGTTTTTTTACGTTTTTCTCCTTTTCGCCTCTTTTCTGGGCGTATTATTCTTCTTTTTCTTCTTTTTTTTCGTCTAATGCATACCCCATCAGTGCAGCAATGCTTATTCAATACCGCCAGCAGATGGAGACACTGGGGGATAATTTTCTAAGGATTTATACTGATTTTTCCTGTCTGAATTTGTCGCACAGAAAGTTGCAGGCCAAATATGTGTGACATTTCTGCGACTTTAGCTTCTAGAGCATTTTTACAACATTATACATAGGTGCTGAATACATAAAAAGCGACTGTTCAGCGACAGACAAGTCGCATCGGCTGAAAGTAGGCCAGAATGTCAGTCCATGTTGGAGCAGGTTTAGATACAGTCTAAAGCATAGATCTCAAAGTCTGTGCACAGAATTTAGCAAGGGCCTCGCACCTTCTGATGCATCAGGTAGGTGCACAATAGCATAGCCTAACCCTCTGTACTTTGGTCTATATTGATGCGGGACATAGACAGCCAGCTGATGACCAATCCATTAGTGCAATGGATGGCTGGAAGCATTTGTCTTTGCCTTTGCAATACCACAGAAGCAATGCATGGTCAATGTACAGCAATGACACACCTGTGTGAACAGCCAGGAGACCCCCCCCCCCATGTTATGTTACATAGTTACATAGTTAGTACGGTCGAAAAAAGACATATGTCCATCAAGTTCAACCAGGGAATTAAGGGGTAGGGGTGTGGCGCGATATTGGGGAAGGGATGAGATTTTATATTTCTTCATAAGCATTAATCTTATTTTGTCAATTAGGAACATTCAGCACCCACCCGCTATCAAGGCAGCTGCCTATCATGTCATGCCCTACCTGCACAGGTGTGCTGGCTACTCAAATGATCCAATTAAGGAGGCCATTTAGTCAGCAGCAGCAGAAGTCCTGTGCCTGGACGCTCCAACAGCGGCCAGACACAAGCAGAAGCAGAAGCAGCAGCAGCACCACCTTTTGTTTTTTGGCTGCAGCAGCAGCAGCAGCAAGGCCCACAGGGCTGGCTAGCTGGCTAGCCAGCAAGCAGGTAGCAATGAAAGTAGGAATCTTTCTTTTTAACCCTGTAAGGGGGTGGTGCACTGTACCCGAAGATACTGCCATATCGGGTCAATGCATAGGGCGACGGAAGCAAGCTTCGAAATCGGCCCCCGTTCTCAAAAATCCATTTAATATATGGTCCCCAGATAGGGGACGTATCAGATATTAAACTGATAAGAACAGATACTACACTTGATCTTAGCCAAAAGGCCGAGAAGCGATAACCGTGAAAGGGGCGGGCCCAACAAGGTCCCCTTCATGGGCACTATCACTGCTTGCTGTCAGGGAGGCTGCCAGACAATTTTCCATGCACACTCTGGGCTGGGGGGCAGTCAACCACCAGTACACACAGCAGAACCTAAACCCATACCATTATTGCTAAGCAGCAAGACAGGGGCCCATTGCACTCCCACGGGGCCTTTTTAAATGCAATCCATAACCCGGATTTGCCAGGAACCCTTCTTACTCCTCCTACTTGCATGTGACACTGGGCTTAGGATCTGCATAGGAAACACACACACAAGCACACACCTACCTTTGTTGCCTGCAGATGCCTCCTTGGCTGTCCCCAAACGGTATCAAACCAACACCCACGGGAAGCTGTAAGCATAGAGGACATGCCTGCACCCCATTGGACTTACCTGTGTGGGTTAAACCCGGGTTATTTGACAACCTATGGCGGTGATGGTTCTGCTCAGGCAGAGCAGTGCTGATGCTCCTCATAAAGCTGTCGCTGCTGTGAAGGTTCTAGGTGACATCACAAATCCCTATGGTTACATACACAACAAAGCTGGGTTGTTGTTGTTTACACTCTGCAAGGCCTGTGGAAGTGAGTGACATCATAGCACTGTAGTTCTGAGGGTTCTAGATGGATGCAACAATCTCCTGTTGCTTCTATGAAGGCCATAATAGACGACATCACCAAACAGCTCCATAGTCACATACACAGCAAAGGAGAGATGTTGTTTACACCTAGTGATGTCAGTGGTATTGAGTGACATCACAGCACAGTGCTAAGGCTCCTGGGCCTGGACACAGCAGCGGCTGCAATATCTCAACGGAGAATACGTTTATATATATGTGTGTGTGTGCGCGTATATATATATATATATATATATATATATATATATATATATATATATCTCCGCCGAAATCACTTTTAAACCCATTTCCACCTTTTTTTCCCTTCTCTTCCTCTTACTTTTTTTTCACGTTTTTTTACGTTTTTCTCCTTTTCGCCTCTTTTCTGGGCGTATTATTCTTCTTTTTCTTCTTTTTTTTCGTCTAATGCATACCCCATCAGTGCAGCAATGCTTATTCAATACCGCCAGCAGATGGAGACACTGGGGGATAATTTTCTAAGGATTTATACTGATTTTTCCTGTCTGAATTTGTCGCACAGAAAGTTGCAGGCCAAATATGTGTGACATTTCTGCGACTTTAGCTTCTAGAGCATTTTTACAACATTATACATAGGTGCTGAATACATAAAAAGCGACTGTTCAGCGACAGACAAGTCGCATCGGCTGAAAGTAGGCCAGAATGTCAGTCCATGTTGGAGCAGGTTTAGATACAGTCTAAAGCATAGATCTCAAAGTCTGTGCACAGAATTTAGCAAGGGCCTCGCACCTTCTGATGCATCAGGTAGGTGCACAATAGCATAGCCTAACCCTCTGTACTTTGGTCTATATTGATGCGGGACATAGACAGCCAGCTGATGACCAATCCATTAGTGCAATGGATGGCTGGAAGCATTTGTCTTTGCCTTTGCAATACCACAGAAGCAATGCATGGTCAATGTACAGCAATGACACACCTGTGTGAACAGCCAGGAGACCCCCCCCCCCCATGTTATGTTACATAGTTACATAGTTAGTACGGTCGAAAAAAGACATATGTCCATCAAGTTCAACCAGGGAATTAAGGGGTAGGGGTGTGGCGCGATATTGGGGAAGGGATGAGATTTTATATTTCTTCATAAGCATTAATCTTATTTTGTCAATTAGGAACATTCAGCACCCACCCGCTATCAAGGCAGCTGCCTATCATGTCATGCCCTACCTGCACAGGTGTGCTGGCTACTCAAATGATCCAATTAAGGAGGCCATTTAGTCAGCAGCAGCAGAAGTCCTGTGCCTGGACGCTCCAACAGCGGCCAGACACAAGCAGAAGCAGAAGCAGCAGCAGCACCACCTTTTGTTTTTTGGCTGCAGCAGCAGCAGCAGCAAGGCCCACAGGGCTGGCTAGCTGGCTAGCCAGCAAGCAGGTAGCAATGAAAGTAGGAATCTTTCTTTTTAACCCTGTAAGGGGGTGGTGCACTGTACCCGAAGATACTGCCATATCGGGTCAATGCATAGGGCGACGGAAGCAAGCTTCGAAATCGGCCCCCGTTCTCAAAAATCCATTTAATATATGGTCCCCAGATAGGGGACGTATCAGATATTAAACTGATAAGAACAGATACTACACTTGATCTTAGCCAAAAGGCCGAGAAGCGATAACCGTGAAAGGGGCGGGCCCAACAAGGTCCCCTTCATGGGCACTATCACTGCTTGCTGTCAGGGAGGCTGCCAGACAATTTTCCATGCACACTCTGGGCTGGGGGGCAGTCAACCACCAGTACACACAGCAGAACCTAAACCCATACCATTATTGCTAAGCAGCAAGACAGGGGCCCATTGCACTCCCACGGGGCCTTTTTAAATGCAATCCATAACCCGGATTTGCCAGGAACCCTTCTTACTCCTCCTACTTGCATGTGACACTGGGCTTAGGATCTGCATAGGAAACACACACACAAGCACACACCTACCTTTGTTGCCTGCAGATGCCTCCTTGGCTGTCCCCAAACGGTATCAAACCAACACCCACGGGAAGCTGTAAGCATAGAGGACATGCCTGCACCCCATTGGACTTACCTGTGTGGGTTAAACCCGGGTTATTTGACAACCTATGGCGGTGATGGTTCTGCTCAGGCAGAGCAGTGCTGATGCTCCTCATAAAGCTGTCGCTGCTGTGAAGGTTCTAGGTGACATCACAAATCCCTATGGTTACATACACAACAAAGCTGGGTTGTTGTTGTTTACACTCTGCAAGGCCTGTGGAAGTGAGTGACATCATAGCACTGTAGTTCTGAGGGTTCTAGATGGATGCAACAATCTCCTGTTGCTTCTATGAAGGCCATAATAGACGACATCACCAAACAGCTCCATAGTCACATACACAGCAAAGGAGAGATGTTGTTTACACCTAGTGATGTCAGTGGTATTGAGTGACATCACAGCACAGTGCTAAGGCTCCTGGGCCTGGACACAGCAGCGGCTGCAATATCTCAACGGAGAATACGTTTATATATATGTGTGTGTGTGCGCGTATATATATATATATATATATATATATATATATATATATATATTTCTCCGCCGAAATCACTTTTAAACCCATTTCCACCTTTTTTTCCCTTCTCTTCCTCTTACTTTTTTTTCACGTTTTTTTACGTTTTTCTCCTTTTCGCCTCTTTTCTGGGCGTATTATTCTTCTTTTTCTTCTTTTTTTTCGTCTAATGCATACCCCATCAGTGCAGCAATGCTTATTCAATACCGCCAGCAGATGGAGACACTGGGGGATAATTTTCTAAGGATTTATACTGATTTTTCCTGTCTGAATTTGTCGCACAGAAAGTTGCAGGCCAAATATGTGTGACATTTCTGCGACTTTAGCTTCTAGAGCATTTTTACAACATTATACATAGGTGCTGAATACATAAAAAGCGACTGTTCAGCGACAGACAAGTCGCATCGGCTGAAAGTAGGCCAGAATGTCAGTCCATGTTGGAGCAGGTTTAGATACAGTCTAAAGCATAGATCTCAAAGTCTGTGCACAGAATTTAGCAAGGGCCTCGCACCTTCTGATGCATCAGGTAGGTGCACAATAGCATAGCCTAACCCTCTGTACTTTGGTCTATATTGATGCGGGACATAGACAGCCAGCTGATGACCAATCCATTAGTGCAATGGATGGCTGGAAGCATTTGTCTTTGCCTTTGCAATACCACAGAAGCAATGCATGGTCAATGTACAGCAATGACACACCTGTGTGAACAGCCAGGAGACCCCCCCCCCCCATGTTATGTTACATAGTTACATAGTTAGTACGGTCGAAAAAAGACATATGTCCATCAAGTTCAACCAGGGAATTAAGGGGTAGGGGTGTGGCGCGATATTGGGGAAGGGATGAGATTTTATATTTCTTCATAAGCATTAATCTTATTTTGTCAATTAGGAACATTCAGCACCCACCCGCTATCAAGGCAGCTGCCTATCATGTCATGCCCTACCTGCACAGGTGTGCTGGCTACTCAAATGATCCAATTAAGGAGGCCATTTAGTCAGCAGCAGCAGAAGTCCTGTGCCTGGACGCTCCAACAGCGGCCAGACACAAGCAGAAGCAGAAGCAGCAGCAGCACCACCTTTTGTTTTTTGGCTGCAGCAGCAGCAGCAGCAAGGCCCACAGGGCTGGCTAGCTGGCTAGCCAGCAAGCAGGTAGCAATGAAAGTAGGAATCTTTCTTTTTAACCCTGTAAGGGGGTGGTGCACTGTACCCGAAGATACTGCCATATCGGGTCAATGCATAGGGCGACGGAAGCAAGCTTCGAAATCGGCCCCCGTTCTCAAAAATCCATTTAATATATGGTCCCCAGATAGGGGACGTATCAGATATTAAACTGATAAGAACAGATACTACACTTGATCTTAGCCAAAAGGCCGAGAAGCGATAACCGTGAAAGGGGCGGGCCCAACAAGGTCCCCTTCATGGGCACTATCACTGCTTGCTGTCAGGGAGGCTGCCAGACAATTTTCCATGCACACTCTGGGCTGGGGGGCAGTCAACCACCAGTACACACAGCAGAACCTAAACCCATACCATTATTGCTAAGCAGCAAGACAGGGGCCCATTGCACTCCCACGGGGCCTTTTTAAATGCAATCCATAACCCGGATTTGCCAGGAACCCTTCTTACTCCTCCTACTTGCATGTGACACTGGGCTTAGGATCTGCATAGGAAACACACACACAAGCACACACCTACCTTTGTTGCCTGCAGATGCCTCCTTGGCTGTCCCCAAACGGTATCAAACCAACACCCACGGGAAGCTGTAAGCATAGAGGACATGCCTGCACCCCATTGGACTTACCTGTGTGGGTTAAACCCGGGTTATTTGACAACCTATGGCGGTGATGGTTCTGCTCAGGCAGAGCAGTGCTGATGCTCCTCATAAAGCTGTCGCTGCTGTGAAGGTTCTAGGTGACATCACAAATCCCTATGGTTACATACACAACAAAGCTGGGTTGTTGTTGTTTACACTCTGCAAGGCCTGTGGAAGTGAGTGACATCATAGCACTGTAGTTCTGAGGGTTCTAGATGGATGCAACAATCTCCTGTTGCTTCTATGAAGGCCATAATAGACGACATCACCAAACAGCTCCATAGTCACATACACAGCAAAGGAGAGATGTTGTTTACACCTAGTGATGTCAGTGGTATTGAGTGACATCACAGCACAGTGCTAAGGCTCCTGGGCCTGGACACAGCAGCGGCTGCAATATCTCAACGGAGAATACGTTTATATATATGTGTGTGTGTGCGCGTATATATATATATATATATATATATATATATATATATATATATACTCCGCCGAAATCACTTTTAAACCCATTTCCACCTTTTTTTCCCTTCTCTTCCTCTTACTTTTTTTTCACGTTTTTTTACGTTTTTCTCCTTTTCGCCTCTTTTCTGGGCGTATTATTCTTCTTTTTCTTCTTTTTTTTCGTCTAATGCATACCCCATCAGTGCAGCAATGCTTATTCAATACCGCCAGCAGATGGAGACACTGGGGGATAATTTTCTAAGGATTTATACTGATTTTTCCTGTCTGAATTTGTCGCACAGAAAGTTGCAGGCCAAATATGTGTGACATTTCTGCGACTTTAGCTTCTAGAGCATTTTTACAACATTATACATAGGTGCTGAATACATAAAAAGCGACTGTTCAGCGACAGACAAGTCGCATCGGCTGAAAGTAGGCCAGAATGTCAGTCCATGTTGGAGCAGGTTTAGATACAGTCTAAAGCATAGATCTCAAAGTCTGTGCACAGAATTTAGCAAGGGCCTCGCACCTTCTGATGCATCAGGTAGGTGCACAATAGCATAGCCTAACCCTCTGTACTTTGGTCTATATTGATGCGGGACATAGACAGCCAGCTGATGACCAATCCATTAGTGCAATGGATGGCTGGAAGCATTTGTCTTTGCCTTTGCAATACACCACAGAAGCAATGCATGGTCAATGTACAGCAATGACACACCTGTGTGAACAGCCAGGAGACCCCCCCCCCCCCCATGTTATGTTACATAGTTACATAGTTAGTACGGTCGAAAAAAGACATATGTCCATCAAGTTCAACCAGGGAATTAAGGGGTAGGGGTGTGGCGCGATATTGGGGAAGGGATGAGATTTTATATTTCTTCATAAGCATTAATCTTATTTTGTCAATTAGGAACATTCAGCACCCACCCGCTATCAAGGCAGCTGCCTATCATGTCATGCCCTACCTGCACAGGTGTGCTGGCTACTCAAATGATCCAATTAAGGAGGCCATTTAGTCAGCAGCAGCAGAAGTCCTGTGCCTGGACGCTCCAACAGCGGCCAGACACAAGCAGAAGCAGAAGCAGCAGCAGCACCACCTTTTGTTTTTTGGCTGCAGCAGCAGCAGCAGCAAGGCCCACAGGGCTGGCTAGCTGGCTAGCCAGCAAGCAGGTAGCAATGAAAGTAGGAATCTTTCTTTTTAACCCTGTAAGGGGGTGGTGCACTGTACCCGAAGATACTGCCATATCGGGTCAATGCATAGGGCGACGGAAGCAAGCTTCGAAATCGGCCCCCGTTCTCAAAAATCCATTTAATATATGGTCCCCAGATAGGGGACGTATCAGATATTAAACTGATAAGAACAGATACTACACTTGATCTTAGCCAAAAGGCCGAGAAGCGATAACCGTGAAAGGGGCGGGCCCAACAAGGTCCCCTTCATGGGCACTATCACTGCTTGCTGTCAGGGAGGCTGCCAGACAATTTTCCATGCACACTCTGGGCTGGGGGGCAGTCAACCACCAGTACACACAGCAGAACCTAAACCCATACCATTATTGCTAAGCAGCAAGACAGGGGCCCATTGCACTCCCACGGGGCCTTTTTAAATGCAATCCATAACCCGGATTTGCCAGGAACCCTTCTTACTCCTCCTACTTGCATGTGACACTGGGCTTAGGATCTGCATAGGAAACACACACACAAGCACACACCTACCTTTGTTGCCTGCAGATGCCTCCTTGGCTGTCCCCAAACGGTATCAAACCAACACCCACGGGAAGCTGTAAGCATAGAGGACATGCCTGCACCCCATTGGACTTACCTGTGTGGGTTAAACCCGGGTTATTTGACAACCTATGGCGGTGATGGTTCTGCTCAGGCAGAGCAGTGCTGATGCTCCTCATAAAGCTGTCGCTGCTGTGAAGGTTCTAGGTGACATCACAAATCCCTATGGTTACATACACAACAAAGCTGGGTTGTTGTTGTTTACACTCTGCAAGGCCTGTGGAAGTGAGTGACATCATAGCACTGTAGTTCTGAGGGTTCTAGATGGATGCAACAATCTCCTGTTGCTTCTATGAAGGCCATAATAGACGACATCACCAAACAGCTCCATAGTCACATACACAGCAAAGGAGAGATGTTGTTTACACCTAGTGATGTCAGTGGTATTGAGTGACATCACAGCACAGTGCTAAGGCTCCTGGGCCTGGACACAGCAGCGGCTGCAATATCTCAACGGAGAATACGTTTATATATATGTGTGTGTGTGCGCGTATATATATATATATATATATATATATATATATATATATATATATATATATTCTCCGCCGAAATCACTTTTAAACCCATTTCCACCTTTTTTTCCCTTCTCTTCCTCTTACTTTTTTTTCACGTTTTTTTACGTTTTTCTCCTTTTCGCCTCTTTTCTGGGCGTATTATTCTTCTTTTTCTTCTTTTTTTTCGTCTAATGCATACCCCATCAGTGCAGCAATGCTTATTCAATACCGCCAGCAGATGGAGACACTGGGGGATAATTTTCTAAGGATTTATACTGATTTTTCCTGTCTGAATTTGTCGCACAGAAAGTTGCAGGCCAAATATGTGTGACATTTCTGCGACTTTAGCTTCTAGAGCATTTTTACAACATTATACATAGGTGCTGAATACATAAAAAGCGACTGTTCAGCGACAGACAAGTCGCATCGGCTGAAAGTAGGCCAGAATGTCAGTCCATGTTGGAGCAGGTTTAGATACAGTCTAAAGCATAGATCTCAAAGTCTGTGCACAGAATTTAGCAAGGGCCTCGCACCTTCTGATGCATCAGGTAGGTGCACAATAGCATAGCCTAACCCTCTGTACTTTGGTCTATATTGATGCGGGACATAGACAGCCAGCTGATGACCAATCCATTAGTGCAATGGATGGCTGGAAGCATTTGTCTTTGCCTTTGCAATACCACAGAAGCAATGCATGGTCAATGTACAGCAATGACACACCTGTGTGAACAGCCAGGAGACCCCCCCCCCCCCATGTTATGTTACATAGTTACATAGTTAGTACGGTCGAAAAAAGACATATGTCCATCAAGTTCAACCAGGGAATTAAGGGGTAGGGGTGTGGCGCGATATTGGGGAAGGGATGAGATTTTATATTTCTTCATAAGCATTAATCTTATTTTGTCAATTAGGAACATTCAGCACCCACCCGCTATCAAGGCAGCTGCCTATCATGTCATGCCCTACCTGCACAGGTGTGCTGGCTACTCAAATGATCCAATTAAGGAGGCCATTTAGTCAGCAGCAGCAGAAGTCCTGTGCCTGGACGCTCCAACAGCGGCCAGACACAAGCAGAA
Source organism: Hyla sarda (assembly GCF_029499605.1). Classification (NCBI taxonomy): domain Eukaryota; kingdom Metazoa; phylum Chordata; class Amphibia; order Anura; family Hylidae; genus Hyla; species Hyla sarda. Next base: position 57,403 of record NW_026610676.1, read on the forward strand.
GCAGAAGCAGCAGCAGCACCACCTTTTGTTTTTTGGCTGCAGCAGCAGCAGCAGCAAGGCCCACAGGGCTGGCTAGCTGGCTAGCCAGCAAGCAGGTAGCAATGAAAGTAGGAATCTTTCTTTTTAACCCTGTAAGGGGGTGGTGCACTGTACCCGAAGATACTGCCATATCGGGTCAATGCATAGGGCGACGGAAGCAAGCTTCGAAATCGGCCCCCGTTCTCAAAAATCCATTTAATATATGGTCCCCAGATAGGGGACGTATCAGATATTAAACTGATAAGAACAGATACTACACTTGATCTTAGCCAAAAGGCCGAGAAGCGATAACCGTGAAAGGGGCGGGCCCAACAAGGTCCCCTTCATGGGCACTATCACTGCTTGCTGTCAGGGAGGCTGCCAGACAATTTTCCATGCACACTCTGGGCTGGGGGGCAGTCAACCACCAGTACACACAGCAGAACCTAAACCCATACCATTATTGCTAAGCAGCAAGACAGGGGCCCATTGCACTCCCACGGGGCCTTTTTAAATGCAATCCATAACCCGGATTTGCCAGGAACCCTTCTTACTCCTCCTACTTGCATGTGACACTGGGCTTAGGATCTGCATAGGAAACACACACACAAGCACACACCTACCTTTGTTGCCTGCAGATGCCTCCTTGGCTGTCCCCAAACGGTATCAAACCAACACCCACGGGAAGCTGTAAGCATAGAGGACATGCCTGCACCCCATTGGACTTACCTGTGTGGGTTAAACCCGGGTTATTTGACAACCTATGGCGGTGATGGTTCTGCTCAGGCAGAGCAGTGCTGATGCTCCTCATAAAGCTGTCGCTGCTGTGAAGGTTCTAGGTGACATCACAAATCCCTATGGTTACATACACAACAAAGCTGGGTTGTTGTTGTTTACACTCTGCAAGGCCTGTGGAAGTGAGTGACATCATAGCACTGTAGTTCTGAGGGTTCTAGATGGATGCAACAATCTCCTGTTGCTTCTATGAAGGCCATAATAGACGACATCACCAAACAGCTCCATAGTCACATACACAGCAAAGGAGAGATGTTGTTTACACCTAGTGATGTCAGTGGTATTGAGTGACATCACAGCACAGTGCTAAGGCTCCTGAGCCTGGACACAGCAGCGGCTGCAATATCTCAACGGAGAATACGTTTATATATATGTGTGTGTGTGCGCGTATATATATATATATATATATATATATATATATATATATATTTCTCCGCCGAAATCACTTTTAAACCCATTTCCACCTTTTTTTCCCTTCTCTTCCTCTTACTTTTTTTTCACGTTTTTTTACGTTTTTCTCCTTTTCGCCTCTTTTCTGGGCGTATTATTCTTCTTTTTCTTCTTTTTTTCCGTCTAATGCATACCCCATCAGTGCAGCAATGCTTATTCAATACCGCCAGCAGATGGAGACACTGGGGGATAATTTTCTAAGGATTTATACTGATTTTTCCTGTCTGAATTTGTCGCACAGAAAGTTGCAGGCCAAATATGTGTGACATTTCTGCGACTTTAGCTTCTAGAGCATTTTTACAACATTATACATAGGTGCTGAATACATAAAAAGCGACTGTTCAGCGACAGACAAGTCGCATCGGCTGAAAGTAGGCCAGAATGTCAGTCCATGTTGGAGCAGGTTTAGATACAGTCTAAAGCATAGATCTCAAAGTCTGTGCACAGAATTTAGCAAGGGCCTCGCACCTTCTGATGCATCAGGTAGGTGCACAATAGCATAGCCTAACCCTCTGTACTTTGGTCTATATTGATGCGGGACATAGACAGCCAGCTGATGACCAATCCATTAGTGCAATGGATGGCTGGAAGCATTTGTCTTTGCCTTTGCAATACCACAGAAGCAATGCATGGTCAATGTACAGCAATGACACACCTGTGTGAACAGCCAGGAGACCCCCCCCCCCCCCCATGTTATGTTACATAGTTACATAGTTAGTACGGTCGAAAAAAGACATATGTCCATCAAGTTCAACCAGGGAATTAAGGGGTAGGGGTGTGGCGCGATATTGGGGAAGGGATGAGATTTTATATTTCTTCATAAGCATTAATCTTATTTTGTCAATTAGGAACATTCAGCACCCACCCGCTATCAAGGCAGCTGCCTATCATGTCATGCCCTACCTGCACAGGTGTGCTGGCTACTCAAATGATCCAATTAAGGAGGCCATTTAGTCAGCAGCAGCAGAAGTCCTGTGCCTGGACGCTCCAACAGCGGCCAGACACAAGCAGAAGCAGAAGCAGCAGCAGCACCACCTTTTGTTTTTTGGCTGCAGCAGCAGCAGCAGCAAGGCCCACAGGGCTGGCTAGCTGGCTAGCCAGCAAGCAGGTAGCAATGAAAGTAGGAATCTTTCTTTTTAACCCTGTAAGGGGGTGGTGCACTGTACCCGAAGATACTGCCATATCGGGTCAATGCATAGGGCGACGGAAGCAAGCTTCGAAATCGGCCCCCGTTCTCAAAAATCCATTTAATATATGGTCCCCAGATAGGGGACGTATCAGATATTAAACTGATAAGAACAGATACTACACTTGATCTTAGCCAAAAGGCCGAGAAGCGATAACCGTGAAAGGGGCGGGCCCAACAAGGTCCCCTTCATGGGCACTATCACTGCTTGCTGTCAGGGAGGCTGCCAGACAATTTTCCATGCACACTCTGGGCTGGGGGGCAGTCAACCACCAGTACACACAGCAGAACCTAAACCCATACCATTATTGCTAAGCAGCAAGACAGGGGCCCATTGCACTCCCACGGGGCCTTTTTAAATGCAATCCATAACCCGGATTTGCCAGGAACCCTTCTTACTCCTCCTACTTGCATGTGACACTGGGCTTAGGATCTGCATAGGAAACACACACACAAGCACACACCTACCTTTGTTGCCTGCAGATGCCTCCTTGGCTGTCCCCAAACGGTATCAAACCAACACCCACGGGAAGCTGTAAGCATAGAGGACATGCCTGCACCCCATTGGACTTACCTGTGTGGGTTAAACCCGGGTTATTTGACAACCTATGGCGGTGATGGTTCTGCTCAGGCAGAGCAGTGCTGATGCTCCTCATAAAGCTGTCGCTGCTGTGAAGGTTCTAGGTGACATCACAAATCCCTATGGTTACATACACAACAAAGCTGGGTTGTTGTTGTTTACACTCTGCAAGGCCTGTGGAAGTGAGTGACATCATAGCACTGTAGTTCTGAGGGTTCTAGATGGATGCAACAATCTCCTGTTGCTTCTATGAAGGCCATAATAGACGACATCACCAAACAGCTCCATAGTCACATACACAGCAAAGGAGAGATGTTGTTTACACCTAGTGATGTCAGTGGTATTGAGTGACATCACAGCACAGTGCTAAGGCTCCTGGGCCTGGACACAGCAGCGGCTGCAATATCTCAACGGAGAATACGTTTATATATATGTGTGTGTGTGCGCGTATATATATATATATATATATATATATATATATATATATATATTTCTCCGCCGAAATCACTTTTAAACCCATTTCCACCTTTTTTTCCCTTCTCTTCCTCTTACTTTTTTTTCACGTTTTTTTACGTTTTTCTCCTTTTCGCCTCTTTTCTGGGCGTATTATTCTTCTTTTTCTTCTTTTTTTTCGTCTAATGCATACCCCATCAGTGCAGCAATGCTTATTCAATACCGCCAGCAGATGGAGACACTGGGGGATAATTTTCTAAGGATTTATACTGATTTTTCCTGTCTGAATTTGTCGCACAGAAAGTTGCAGGCCAAATATGTGTGACATTTCTGCGACTTTAGCTTCTAGAGCATTTTTACAACATTATACATAGGTGCTGAATACATAAAAAGCGACTGTTCAGCGACAGACAAGTCGCATCGGCTGAAAGTAGGCCAGAATGTCAGTCCATGTTGGAGCAGGTTTAGATACAGTCTAAAGCATAGATCTCAAAGTCTGTGCACAGAATTTAGCAAGGGCCTCGCACCTTCTGATGCATCAGGTAGGTGCACAATAGCATAGCCTAACCCTCTGTACTTTGGTCTATATTGATGCGGGACATAGACAGCCAGCTGATGACCAATCCATTAGTGCAATGGATGGCTGGAAGCATTTGTCTTTGCCTTTGCAATACCACAGAAGCAATGCATGGTCAATGTACAGCAATGACACACCTGTGTGAACAGCCAGGAGACCCCCCCCCCCCATGTTATGTTACATAGTTACATAGTTAGTACGGTCGAAAAAAGACATATGTCCATCAAGTTCAACCAGGGAATTAAGGGGTAGGGGTGTGGCGCGATATTGGGGAAGGGATGAGATTTTATATTTCTTCATAAGCATTAATCTTATTTTGTCAATTAGGAACATTCAGCACCCACCCGCTATCAAGGCAGCTGCCTATCATGTCATGCCCTACCTGCACAGGTGTGCTGGCTACTCAAATGATCCAATTAAGGAGGCCATTTAGTCAGCAGCAGCAGAAGTCCTGTGCCTGGACGCTCCAACAGCGGCCAGACACAAGCAGAAGCAGAAGCAGCAGCAGCACCACCTTTTGTTTTTTGGCTGCAGCAGCAGCAGCAGCAGCAAGGCCCACAGGGCTGGCTAGCTGGCTAGCCAGCAAGCAGGTAGCAATGAAAGTAGGAATCTTTCTTTTTAACCCTGTAAGGGGGTGGTGCACTGTACCCGAAGATACTGCCATATCGGGTCAATGCATAGGGCGACGGAAGCAAGCTTCGAAATCGGCCCCCGTTCTCAAAAATCCATTTAATATATGGTCCCCAGATAGGGGACGTATCAGATATTAAACTGATAAGAACAGATACTACACTTGATCTTAGCCAAAAGGCCGAGAAGCGATAACCGTGAAAGGGGCGGGCCCAACAAGGTCCCCTTCATGGGCACTATCACTGCTTGCTGTCAGGGAGGCTGCCAGACAATTTTCCATGCACACTCTGGGCTGGGGGGCAGTCAACCACCAGTACACACAGCAGAACCTAAACCCATACCATTATTGCTAAGCAGCAAGACAGGGGCCCATTGCACTCCCACGGGGCCTTTTTAAATGCAATCCATAACCCGGATTTGCCAGGAACCCTTCTTACTCCTCCTACTTGCATGTGACACTGGGCTTAGGATCTGCATAGGAAACACACACACAAGCACACACCTACCTTTGTTGCCTGCAGATGCCTCCTTGGCTGTCCCCAAACGGTATCAAACCAACACCCACGGGAAGCTGTAAGCATAGAGGACATGCCTGCACCCCATTGGACTTACCTGTGTGGGTTAAACCCGGGTTATTTGACAACCTATGGCGGTGATGGTTCTGCTCAGGCAGAGCAGTGCTGATGCTCCTCATAAAGCTGTCGCTGCTGTGAAGGTTCTAGGTGACATCACAAATCCCTATGGTTACATACACAACAAAGCTGGGTTGTTGTTGTTTACACTCTGCAAGGCCTGTGGAAGTGAGTGACATCATAGCACTGTAGTTCTGAGGGTTCTAGATGGATGCAACAATCTCCTGTTGCTTCTATGAAGGCCATAATAGACGACATCACCAAACAGCTCCATAGTCACATACACAGCAAAGGAGAGATGTTGTTTACACCTAGTGATGTCAGTGGTATTGAGTGACATCACAGCACAGTGCTAAGGCTCCTGGGCCTGGACACAGCAGCGGCTGCAATATCTCAACGGAGAATACGTTTATATATATGTGTGTGTGTGCGCGTATATATATATATATATATATATATATATATATATATATATATATATTTCTCCGCCGAAATCACTTTTAAACCCATTTCCACCTTTTTTTCCCTTCTCTTCCTCTTACTTTTTTTTCACGTTTTTTTACGTTTTTCTCCTTTTCGCCTCTTTTCTGGGCGTATTATTCTTCTTTTTCTTCTTTTTTTTCGTCTAATGCATACCCCATCAGTGCAGCAATGCTTATTCAATACCGCCAGCAGATGGAGACACTGGGGGATAATTTTCTAAGGATTTATACTGATTTTTCCTGTCTGAATTTGTCGCACAGAAAGTTGCAGGCCAAATATGTGTGACATTTCTGCGACTTTAGCTTCTAGAGCATTTTTACAACATTATACATAGGTGCTGAATACATAAAAAGCGACTGTTCAGCGACAGACAAGTCGCATCGGCTGAAAGTAGGCCAGAATGTCAGTCCATGTTGGAGCAGGTTTAGATACAGTCTAAAGCATAGATCTCAAAGTCTGTGCACAGAATTTAGCAAGGGCCTCGCACCTTCTGATGCATCAGGTAGGTGCACAATAGCATAGCCTAACCCTCTGTACTTTGGTCTATATTGATGCGGGACATAGACAGCCAGCTGATGACCAATCCATTAGTGCAATGGATGGCTGGAAGCATTTGTCTTTGCCTTTGCAATACCACAGAAGCAATGCATGGTCAATGTACAGCAATGACACACCTGTGTGAACAGCCAGGAGACCCCCCCCCCCCCATGTTATGTTACATAGTTACATAGTTAGTACGGTCGAAAAAAGACATATGTCCATCAAGTTCAACCAGGGAATTAAGGGGTAGGGGTGTGGCGCGATATTGGGGAAGGGATGAGATTTTATATTTCTTCATAAGCATTAATCTTATTTTGTCAATTAGGAACATTCAGCACCCACCCGCTATCAAGGCAGCTGCCTATCATGTCATGCCCTACCTGCACAGGTGTGCTGGCTACTCAAATGATCCAATTAAGGAGGCCATTTAGTCAGCAGCAGCAGAAGTCCTGTGCCTGGACGCTCCAACAGCGGCCAGACACAAGCAGAAGCAGAAGCAGCAGCAGCACCACCTTTTGTTTTTTGGCTGCAGCAGCAGCAGCAGCAAGGCCCACAGGGCTGGCTAGCTGGCTAGCCAGCAAGCAGGTAGCAATGAAAGTAGGAATCTTTCTTTTTAACCCTGTAAGGGGGTGGTGCACTGTACCCGAAGATACTGCCATATCGGGTCAATGCATAGGGCGACGGAAGCAAGCTTCGAAATCGGCCCCCGTTCTCAAAAATCCATTTAATATATGGTCCCCAGATAGGGGACGTATCAGATATTAAACTGATAAGAACAGATACTACACTTGATCTTAGCCAAAAGGCCGAGAAGCGATAACCGTGAAAGGGGCGGGCCCAACAAGGTCCCCTTCATGGGCACTATCACTGCTTGCTGTCAGGGAGGCTGCCAGACAATTTTCCATGCACACTCTGGGCTGGGGGGCAGTCAACCACCATTACACACAGCAGAACCTAAACCCATACCATTATTGCTAAGCAGCAAGACAGGGGCCCATTGCACTCCCACGGGGCCTTTTTAAATGCAATCCATAACCCGGATTTGCCAGGAACCCTTCTTACTCCTCCTACTTGCATGTGACACTGGGCTTAGGATCTGCATAGGAAACACACACACAAGCACACACCTACCTTTGTTGCCTGCAGATGCCTCCTTGGCTGTCCCCAAACGGTATCAAACCAACACCCACATGAAGCTGTAAGCATAGAGGACATGCCTGCACCCCATTGGACTTACCTGTGTGGGTTAAACCCGGGTTATTTGACAACCTATGGCGGTGATGGTTCTGCTCAGGCAGAGCAGTGCTGATGCTCCTCATAAAGCTGTCGCTGCTGTGAAGGTTCTAGGTGACATCACAAATCCCTATGGTTACATACACAACAAAGCTGGGTTGTTGTTGTTTACACTCTGCAAGGCCTGTGGAAGTGAGTGACATCATAGCACTGTAGTTCTGAGGGTTCTAGATGGATGCAACAATCTCCTGTTGCTTCTATGAAGGCCATAATAGACGACATCACCAAACAGCTCCATAGTCACATACACAGCAAAGGAGAGATGTTGTTTACACCTAGTGATGTCAGTGGTATTGAGTGACATCACAGCACAGTGCTAAGGCTCCTGGGCCTGGACACAGCAGCGGCTGCAATATCTCAACGGAGAATACGTTTATATATATGTGTGTGTGTGCGCGTATATATATATATATATATATATATATATATATATATATTTCTCCGCCGAAATCACTTTTAAACCCATTTCCACCTTTTTTTCCCTTCTCTTCCTCTTACTTTTTTTTCACGTTTTTTTACGTTTTTCTCCTTTTCGCCTCTTTTCTGGGCGTATTATTCTTCTTTTTCTTCTTTTTTTTCGTCTAATGCATACCCCATCAGTGCAGCAATGCTTATTCAATACCGCCAGCAGATGGAGACACTGGGGGATAATTTTCTAAGGATTTATACTGATTTTTCCTGTCTGAATTTGTCGCACAGAAAGTTGCAGGCCAAATATGTGTGACATTTCTGCGACTTTAGCTTCTAGAGCATTTTTACAACATTATACATAGGTGCTGAATACATAAAAAGCGACTGTTCAGCGACAGACAAGTCGCATCGGCTGAAAGTAGGCCAGAATGTCAGTCCATGTTGGAGCAGGTTTAGATACAGTCTAAAGCATAGATCTCAAAGTCTGTGCACAGAATTTAGCAAGGGCCTCGCACCTTCTGATGCATCAGGTAGGTGCACAATAGCATAGCCTAACCCTCTGTACTTTGGTCTATATTGATGCGGGACATAGACAGCCAGCTGATGACCAATCCATTAGTGCAATGGATGGCTGGAAGCATTTGTCTTTGCCTTTGCAATACCACAGAAGCAATGCATGGTCAATGTACAGCAATGACACACCTGTGTGAACAGCCAGGAGACCCCCCCCCCCCCATGTTATGTTACATAGTTACATAGTTAGTACGGTCGAAAAAAGACATATGTCCATCAAGTTCAACCAGGGAATTAAGGGGTAGGGGTGTGGCGCGATATTGGGGAAGGGATGAGATTTTATATTTCTTCATAAGCATTAATCTTATTTTGTCAATTAGGAACATTCAGCACCCACCCGCTATCAAGGCAGCTGCCTATCATGTCATGCCCTACCTGCACAGGTGTGCTGGCTACTCAAATGATCCAATTAAGGAGGCCATTTAGTCAGCAGCAGCAGAAGTCCTGTGCCTGGACGCTCCAACAGCGGCCAGACACAAGCAGAAGCAGAAGCAGCAGCAGCACCACCTTTTGTTTTTTGGCTGCAGCAGCAGCAGCAGCAAGGCCCACAGGGCTGGCTAGCTGGCTAGCCAGCAAGCAGGTAGCAATGAAAGTAGGAATCTTTCTTTTTAACCCTGTAAGGGGGTGGTGCACTGTACCCGAAGATACTGCCATATCGGGTCAATGCATAGGGCGACGGAAGCAAGCTTCGAAATCGGCCCCCGTTCTCAAAAATCCATTTAATATATGGTCCCCAGATAGGGGACGTATCAGATATTAAACTGATAAGAACAGATACTACACTTGATCTTAGCCAAAAGGCCGAGAAGCGATAACCGTGAAAGGGGCGGGCCCAACAAGGTCCCCTTCATGGGCACTATCACTGCTTGCTGTCAGGGAGGCTGCCAGACAATTTTCCATGCACACTCTGGGCTGGGGGGCAGTCAACCACCAGTACACACAGCAGAACCTAAACCCATACCATTATTGCTAAGCAGCAAGACAGGGGCCCATTGCACTCCCACGGGGCCTTTTTAAATGCAATCCATAACCCGGATTTGCCAGGAACCCTTCTTACTCCTCCTACTTGCATGTGACACTGGGCTTAGGATCTGCATAGGAAACACACACACAAGCACACACCTACCTTTGTTGCCTGCAGATGCCTCCTTGGCTGTCCCCAAACGGTATCAAACCAACACCCACGGGAAGCTGTAAGCATAGAGGACATGCCTGCACCCCATTGGACTTACCTGTGTGGGTTAAACCCGGGTTATTTGACAACCTATGGCGGTGATGGTTCTGCTCAGGCAGAGCAGTGCTGATGCTCCTCATAAAGCTGTCGCTGCTGTGAAGGTTCTAGGTGACATCACAAATCCCTATGGTTACATACACAACAAAGCTGGGTTGTTGTTGTTTACACTCTGCAAGGCCTGTGGAAGTGAGTGACATCATAGCACTGTAGTTCTGAGGGTTCTAGATGGATGCAACAATCTCCTGTTGCTTCTATGAAGGCCATAATAGACGACATCACCAAACAGCTCCATAGTCACATACACAGCAAAGGAGAGATGTTGTTTACACCTAGTGATGTCAGTGGTATTGAGTGACATCACAGCACAGTGCTAAGGCTCCTGGGCCTGGACACAGCAGCGGCTGCAATATCTCAACGGAGAATACGTTTATATATATGTGTGTGTGTGCGCGTATATATATATATATATATATATATATATATTTCTCCGCCGAAATCACTTTTAAACCCATTTCCACCTTTTTTTCCCTTCTCTTCCTCTTACTTTTTTTTCACGTTTTTTTACGTTTTTCTCCTTTTCGCCTCTTTTCTGGGCGTATTATTCTTCTTTTTCTTCTTTTTTTTCGTCTAATGCATACCCCATCAGTGCAGCAATGCTTATTCAATACCGCCAGCAGATGGAGACACTGGGGGATAATTTTCTAAGGATTTATACTGATTTTTCCTGTCTGAATTTGTCGCACAGAAAGTTGCAGGCCAAATATGTGTGACATTTCTGCGACTTTAGCTTCTAGAGCATTTTTACAACATTATACATAGGTGCTGAATACATAAAAAGCGACTGTTCAGCGACAGACAAGTCGCATCGGCTGAAAGTAGGCCAGAATGTCAGTCCATGTTGGAGCAGGTTTAGATACAGTCTAAAGCATAGATCTCAAAGTCTGTGCACAGAATTTAGCAAGGGCCTCGCACCTTCTGATGCATCAGGTAGGTGCACAATAGCATAGCCTAACCCTCTGTACTTTGGTCTATATTGATGCGGGACATAGACAGCCAGCTGATGACCAATCCATTAGTGCAATGGATGGCTGGAAGCATTTGTCTTTGCCTTTGCAATACCACAGAAGCAATGCATGGTCAATGTACAGCAATGACACACCTGTGTGAACAGCCAGGAGACCCCCCCCCCCCATGTTATGTTACATAGTTACATAGTTAGTACGGTCGAAAAAAGACATATGTCCATCAAGTTCAACCAGGGAATTAAGGGGTAGGGGTGTGGCGCGATATTGGGGAAGGGATGAGATTTTATATTTCTTCATAAGCATTAATCTTATTTTGTCAATTAGGAACATTCAGCACCCACCCGCTATCAAGGCAGCTGCCTATCATGTCATGCCCTACCTGCACAGGTGTGCTGGCTACTCAAATGATCCAATTAAGGAGGCCATTTAGTCAGCAGCAGCAGAAGTCCTGTGCCTGGACGCTCCAACAGCGGCCAGACACAAGCAGAAGCAGAAGCAGCAGCAGCACCACCTTTTGTTTTTTGGCTGCAGCAGCAGCAGCAGCAAGGCCCACAGGGCTGGCTAGCTGGCTAGCCAGCAAGCAGGTAGCAATGAAAGTAGGAATCTTTCTTTTTAACCCTGTAAGGGGGTGGTGCACTGTACCCGAAGATACTGCCATATCGGGTCAATGCATAGGGCGACGGAAGCAAGCTTCGAAATCGGCCCCCGTTCTCAAAAATCCATTTAATATATGGTCCCCAGATAGGGGACGTATCAGATATTAAACTGATAAGAACAGATACTACACTTGATCTTAGCCAAAAGGCCGAGAAGCGATAACCGTGAAAGGGGCGGGCCCAACAAGGTCCCCTTCATGGGCACTATCACTGCTTGCTGTCAGGGAGGCTGCCAGACAATTTTCCATGCACACTCTGGGCTGGGGGGCAGTCAACCACCAGTACACACAGCAGAACCTAAACCCATACCATTATTGCTAAGCAGCAAGACAGGGGCCCATTGCACTCCCACGGGGCCTTTTTAAATGCAATCCATAACCCGGATTTGCCAGGAACCCTTCTTACTCCTCCTACTTGCATGTGACACTGGGCTTAGGATCTGCATAGGAAACACACACACAAGCACACACCTACCTTTGTTGCCTGCAGATGCCTCCTTGGCTGTCCCCAAACGGTATCAAACCAACACCCACGGGAAGCTGTAAGCATAGAGGACATGCCTGCACCCCATTGGACTTACCTGTGTGGGTTAAACCCGGGTTATTTGACAACCTATGGCGGTGATGGTTCTGCTCAGACAGAGCAGTGCTGATGCTCCTCATAAAGCTGTCGCTGCTGTGAAGGTTCTAGGTGACATCACAAATCCCTATGGTTACATACACAACAAAGCTGGGTTGTTGTTGTTTACACTCTGCAAGGCCTGTGGAAGTGAGTGACATCATAGCACTGTAGTTCTGAGGGTTCTAGATGGATGCAACAATCTCCTGTTGCTTCTATGAAGGCCATAATAGACGACATCACCAAACAGCTCCATAGTCACATACACAGCAAAGGAGAGATGTTGTTTACACCTAGTGATGTCAGTGGTATTGAGTGACATCACAGCACAGTGCTAAGGCTCCTGGGCCTGGACACAGCAGCGGCTGCAATATCTCAACGGAGAATACGTTTATATATATGTGTGTGTGTGCGCGTATATATATATATATATATATATATATATATATATATATATATATATTTCTCCGCCGAAATCACTTTTAAACCCATTTCCACCTTTTTTTCCCTTCTCTTCCTCTTACTTTTTTTTCACGTTTTTTTACGTTTTTCTCCTTTTCGCCTCTTTTCTGGGCGTATTATTCTTCTTTTTCTTCTTTTTTTTCGTCTAATGCATACCCCATCAGTGCAGCAATGCTTATTCAATACCGCCAGCAGGAGACACTGGGGGATAATTTTCTAAGGATTTATACTGATTTTTCCTGTCTGAATTTGTCGCACAGAAAGTTGCAGGCCAAATATGTGTGACATTTCTGCGACTTTAGCTTCTAGAGCATTTTTACAACATTATACATAGGTGCTGAATACATAAAAAGCGACTGTTCAGCGACAGACAAGTCGCATCGGCTGAAAGTAGGCCAGAATGTCAGTCCATGTTGGAGCAGGTTTAGATACAGTCTAAAGCATAGATCTCAAAGTCTGTGCACAGAATTTAGCAAGGGCCTCGCACCTTCTGATGCATCAGGTAGGTGCACAATAGCATAGCCTAACCCTCTGTACTTTGGTCTATATTGATGCGGGACATAGACAGCCAGCTGATGACCAATCCATTAGTGCAATGGATGGCTGGAAGCATTTGTCTTTGCCTTTGCAATACCACAGAAGCAATGCAATGGTCAATGTACAGCAATGACACACCTGTGTGAACAGCCAGGAGACCCCCCCCCCCATGTTATGTTACATAGTTACATAGTTAGTACGGTCGAAAAAAGACATATGTCCATCAAGTTCAACCAGGGAATTAAGGGGTAGGGGTGTGGCGCGATATTGGGGAAGGGATGAGATTTTATATTTCTTCATAAGCATTAATCTTATTTTGTCAATTAGGAACATTCAGCACCCACCCGCTATCAAGGCAGCTGCCTATCATGTCATGCCCTACCTGCACAGGTGTGCTGGCTACTCAAATGATCCAATTAAGGAGGCCATTTAGTCAGCAGCAGCAGAAGTCCTGTGCCTGGACGCTCCAACAGCGGCCAGACACAAGCAGAAGCAGAAGCAGCAGCAGCACCACCTTTTGTTTTTTGGCTGCAGCAGCAGCAGCAGCAAGGCCCACAGGGCTGGCTAGCTGGCTAGCCAGCAAGCAGGTAGCAATGAAAGTAGGAATCTTTCTTTTTAACCCTGTAAGGGGGTGGTGCACTGTACCCGAAGATACTGCCATATCGGGTCAATGCATAGGGCGACAGAAGCAAGCTTCGAAATCGGCCCCCGTTCTCAAAAATCCATTTAATATATGGTCCCCAGATAGGGGACGTATCAGATATTAAACTGATAAGAACAGATACTACACTTGATCTTAGCCAAAAGGCCGAGAAGCGATAACCATGAAAGGGGCGGGCCCAACAAGGTCCCCTTCATGGGCACTATCACTGCTTGCTGTCAGGGAGGCTGCCAGACAATTTTCCATGCACACTCTGGGCTGGGGGGCAGTCAACCACCAGTACACACAGCAGAACCTAAACCCATACCATTATTGCTAAGCAGCAAGACAGGGGCCCATTGCACTCCCACGGGGCCTTTTTAAATGCAATCCATAACCCGGATTTGCCAGGAACCCTTCTTACTCCTCCTACTTGCATGTGACACTGGGCTTAGGATCTGCATAGGAAACACACACACAAGCACACACCTACCTTTGTTGCCTGCAGATGCCTCCTTGGCTGTCCCCAAACGGTATCAAACCAACACCCACGGGAAGCTGTAAGCATAGAGGACATGCCTGCACCCCATTGGACTTACCTGTGTGGGTTAAACCCGGGTTATTTGACAACCTATGGCGGTGATGGTTCTGCTCAGGCAGAGCAGTGCTGATGCTCCTCATAAAGCTGTCGCTGCTGTGAAGGTTCTAGGTGACATCACAAATCCCTATGGTTACATACACAACAAAGCTGGGTTGTTGTTGTTTACACTCTGCAAGGCCTGTGGAAGTGAGTGACATCATAGCACTGTAGTTCTGAGGGTTCTAGATGGATGCAACAATCTCCTGTTGCTTCTATGAAGGCCATAATAGACGACATCACCAAACAGCTCCATAGTCACATACACAGCAAAGGAGAGATGTTGTTTACACCTAGTGATGTCAGTGGTATTGAGTGACATCACAGCACAGTGCTAAGGCTCCTGGGCCTGGACACAGCAGCGGCTGCAATATCTCAACGGAGAATACGTTTATATATATGTGTGTGTGTGCGCGTGTATATATATATATATATATATATATATATATATATATATATATATATATATTTCTCCGCCGAAATCACTTTTAAACCCATTTCCACCTTTTTTTCCCTTCTCTTCCTCTTACTTTTTTTTCACGTTTTTTTACGTTTTTCTCCTTTTCGCCTCTTTTCTGGGCGTATTATTCTTCTTTTTCTTCTTTTTTTTCGTCTAATGCATACCCCATCAGTGCAGCAATGCTTATTCAATACCGCCAGCAGATGGAGACACTGGGGGATAATTTTCTAAGGATTTATACTGATTTTTCCTGTCTGAATTTGTCGCACAGAAAGTTGCAGGCCAAATATGTGTGACATTTCTGCGACTTTAGCTTCTAGAGCATTTTTACAACATTATACATAGGTGCTGAATACATAAAAAGCGACTGTTCAGCGACAGACAAGTCGCATCGGCTGAAAGTAGGCCAGAATGTCAGTCCATGTTGGAGCAGGTTTAGATACAGTCTAAAGCATAGATCTCAAAGTCTGTGCACAGAATTTAGCAAGGGCCTCGCACCTTCTGATGCATCAGGTAGGTGCACAATAGCATAGCCTAACCCTCTGTACTTTGGTCTATATTGATGCGGGACATAGACAGCCAGCTGATGACCAATCCATTAGTGCAATGGATGGCTGGAAGCATTTGTCTTTGCCTTTGCAATACCACAGAAGCAATGCATGGTCAATGTACAGCAATGACACACCTGTGTGAACAGCCAGGAGACCCCCCCCCCCATGTTATGTTACATAGTTACATAGTTAGTACGGTCGAAAAAAGACATATGTCCATCAAGTTCAACCAGGGAATTAAGGGGTAGGGGTGTGGCGCGATATTGGGGAAGGATGAGATTTTATATTTCTTCATAAGCATTAATCTTATTTTGTCAATTAGGAACATTCAGCACCCACCCGCTATCAAGGCAGCTGCCTATCATGTCATGCCCTACCTGCACAGGTGTGCTGGCTACTCAAATGATCCAATTAAGGAGGCCATTTAGTCAGCAGCAGCAGAAGTCCTGTGCCTGGACGCTCCAACAGCGGCCAGACACAAGCAGAAGCAGAAGCAGCAGCAGCACCACCTTTTGTTTTTTGGCTGCAGCAGCAGCAGCAGCAGCAAGGCCCACAGGGCTGGCTAGCTGGCTAGCCAGCAAGCAGGTAGCAATGAAAGTAGGAATCTTTCTTTTTAACCCTGTAAGGGGGTGGGTGCACTGTACCCGAAGATACTGCCATATCGGGTCAATGCATAGGGCGACGGAAGCAAGCTTCGAAATCGGCCCCCGTTCTCAAAAATCCATTTAATATATGGTCCCCAGATAGGGGACGTATCAGATATTAAACTGATAAGAACAGATACTACACTTGATCTTAGCCAAAAGGCCGAGAAGCGATAACCGTGAAAGGGGCGGGCCCAACAAGGTCCCCTTCATGGGCACTATCACTGCTTGCTGTCAGGGAGGCTGCCAGACAATTTTCCATGCACACTCTGGGCTGGGGGGCAGTCAACCACCAGTACACACACAGCAGAACCTAAACCCATACCATTATTGCTAAGCAGCAAGACAGGGGCCCATTGCACTCCCACGGGGCCTTTTTAAATGCAATCCATAACCCGGATTTGCCAGGAACCCTTCTTACTCCTCCTACTTGCATGTGACACTGGGCTTAGGATCTGCATAGGAAACACACACACAAGCACACACCTACCTTTGTTGCCTGCAGATGCCTCCTTGGCTGTCCCCAAACGGTATCAAACCAACACCCACGGGAAGCTGTAAGCATAGAGGACATGCCTGCACCCCATTGGACTTACCTGTGTGGGTTAAACCCGGGTTATTTGACAACCTATGGCGGTGATGGTTCTGCTCAGGCAGAGCAGTGCTGATGCTCCTCATAAAGCTGTCGCTGCTGTGAAGGTTCTAGGTGACATCACAAATCCCTATGGTTACATACACAACAAAGCTGGGTTGTTGTTGTTTACACTCTGCAAGGCCTGTGGAAGTGAGTGACATCATAGCACTGTAGTTCTGAGGGTTCTAGATGGATGCAACAATCTCCTGTTGCTTCTATGAAGGCCATAATAGACGACATCACCAAACAGCTCCATAGTCACATACACAGCAAAGGAGAGATGTTGTTTACACCTAGTGATGTCAGTGGTATTGAGTGACATCACAGCACAGTGCTAAGGCTCCTGGGCCTGGACACAGCAGCGGCTGCAATATCTCAACGGAGAATACGTTTATATATATGTGTGTGTGTGCGCGTATATATATATATATATATATATATATATATATATATATATATTTCTCCGCCGAAATCACTTTTAAACCCATTTCCACCTTTTTTTCCCTTCTCTTCCTCTTACTTTTTTTTCACGTTTTTTTACGTTTTTCTCCTTTTCGCCTCTTTTCTGGGCGTATTATTCTTCTTTTTCTTCTTTTTTTTCGTCTAATGCATACCCCATCAGTGCAGCAATGCTTATTCAATACCGCCAGCAGATGGAGACACTGGGGGATAATTTTCTAAGGATTTATACTGATTTTTCCTGTCTGAATTTGTCGCACAGAAAGTTGCAGGCCAAATATGTGTGACATTTCTGCGACTTTAGCTTCTAGAGCATTTTTACAACATTATACATAGGTGCTGAATACATAAAAAGCGACTGTTCAGCGACAGACAAGTCGCATCGGCTGAAAGTAGGCCAGAATGTCAGTCCATGTTGGAGCAGGTTTAGATACAGTCTAAAGCATAGATCTCAAAGTCTGTGCACAGAATTTAGCAAGGGCCTCGCACCTTCTGATGCATCAGGTAGGTGCACAATAGCATAGCCTAACGCTCTGTACTTTGGTCTATATTGATGCGGGACATAGACAGCCAGCTGATGACCAATCCATTAGTGCAATGGATGGCTGGAAGCATTTGTCTTTGCCTTTGCAATACCACAGAAGCAATGCATGGTCAATGTACAGCAATGACACACCTGTGTGAACAGCCAGGAGACCCCCCCCCCCCATGTTATGTTACATAGTTACATAGTTAGTACGGTCGAAAAAAGACATATGTCCATCAAGTTCAACCAGGGAATTAAGGGGTAGGGGTGTGGCGCGATATTGGGGAAGGGATGAGATTTTATATTTCTTCATAAGCATTAATCTTATTTTGTCAATTAGGAACATTCAGCACCCACCCGCTATCAAGGCAGCTGCCTATCATGTCATGCCCTACCTGCACAGGTGTGCTGGCTACTCAAATGATCCAATTAAGGAGGCCATTTAGTCAGCAGCAGCAGAAGTCCTGTGCCTGGACGCTCCAACAGCGGCCAGACACAAGCAGAAGCAGAAGCAGCAGCAGCACCACCTTTTGTTTTTTGGCTGCAGCAGCAGCAGCAGCAAGGCCCACAGGGCTGGCTAGCTGGCTAGCCAGCAAGCAGGTAGCAATGAAAGTAGGAATCTTTCTTTTTAACCCTGTAAGGGGGTGGTGCACTGTACCCGAAGATACTGCCATATCGGGTCAATGCATAGGGCGACGGAAGCAAGCTTCGAAATCGGCCCCCGTTCTCAAAAATCCATTTAATATATGGTCCCCAGATAGGGGACGTATCAGATATTAAACTGATAAGAACAGATTTTTGATTGAAAGAGCTTTATTTTCCGTTCAGTCATTACAAGTCGTACAATAAATTACAGTCACACAAAGCATGATAGTACAATACACAGCAAAGGTTCCCTAAGCTATACATCGCACACCATGCTACTCTAACATTCAGCTCAATCCTGCAATAGAAAAGCACAAGAGATCAAACAAAAACCAAATAATACAATCTGTGATCGGGGTAGGGGTGTGGGCGACTATGTGGGGGTAGGGAGGGGGCGGATCACAGGGCCAAACTGTTGGGCTGTATCTTCAGGGAGACATGGGAGAAGGAGAGGGGTCTTCACTCCTCTTCTTCCTCATCAACGGCCGAGCTGTCCAAGATGGAATAGTCTCTAAGCAGGTTCTTGATGAACCTGCGGCAGTCCCGGACGGACATGTTTTCCCTGTTGATCACGAGGCGGTTCCTGGAGAGCCACACTGCGTCCTTAAAACAGTTCATAAGGCGCCAGGCCTCCTGGATGGCCTCCACGTCGTGGGTCCCAGGGAACAGGCCGTAAAGCACCGAATGGTACGATAGGCAGCTCCTGGGCACTGAGTCTCTGAGTTCCTGTTCTAGGGCGTCCAACAGACCCTGTGCAAAGGGGCACTGCCAAAACACGTGGAAAGATGTTTCCTCCACGTAGGGGCAACGGGGGCAGTACCGGGTCTTGCACAGGTTGCGGGCATGCATGAATGACCTGAGAGAGAGACCTCCCATGACGGCCATCCACGACAAGTCCTTGTGTCCATTGGTAAGCCGCTTTGAGGCCACATTGTTCCAAACTGTCTCTGCAGTGGCTGCGGGGAGTCCCGGAACCAGCTCGGTCGAGTCCTTAGCTCGGATGAGCTTGTGGATTGTCTTTGGCTTCCATAGGTCTGGTTTCAGTCCTTCCAGCTGGTGCTCCCTCACAAACCGGACAACATCCCCATAGAACCAGGGAGTGTTCCAGTTGTAAGGGATGGAGCTGTCCCACTTGTCCCAGCCCAGCTGTCTCCAGAGGGGCATGAGAAGCAAGCGAGACATGGACCTGCCCGCTGAGCCAGTCTTTTCTACAAGAGTCCGCTGCACCGTGACACATGCAAAGGAGGCCCTCAGCAGAGCGGGGATGTCGGGTATTCCCTTCCCACCCTTGCGGGGTTCCTTGTACATCACGGTCCTCTTGACTCTGTCCATTTTGCCCCAGACGAAGCCAAACACTGTCCGGGTGATGGCCTTGCAAACGGTGGTATGGGGAGGCCAGGCCTGTGCGGTATATTGGAGCACAGGCAAAACTTCACTCCGCAGGACAAGTGCCTTGCCTTCCATCGTGAGCTTTCTGGAGCTCCACAGTCCGATCTTTGAGTTTATCCTTCCTAGTCGGTCTTGCCAAGACTTAAGGGCCGCTCCTTCCTTCCCGAACCAGACTCCAAGAATTTGAATGAAGTCCGGCTTAATAGTAAAGGGGAAGGGGGCGGAAGAAGCCAGGTGCCACTCCCCGAAGAGCATGGCCTCCGACTTCCCGCAGTTGACTTTTGCCCCCGAAGCTCTGCCGAAGTCCTCGCAGGTCTGGACGAGTGCAGTCACCGAACGCTGGTCAGCGCAGAAGACGGTCACGTCGTCCATGTAGAGCGAGCACTTGACCTCGTGGCGATCTGGTCCTGGTGCGGTGATCCCTCTGATCTCTCCATTCTGCCGGATAGTCTCAGCGAAGAGCTCTATAACACAAACAAAAAGGAGAGGTGAAAGAGGGCAGCCTTGTCTAACCCCTGAAAGAATGGAAAAGGGGTCAGTCTTCCAGCCGTTCACCAACACCGTGCTGTAAATGTCAAAATACATTACGTTAACAAAAGAGCAAAACATCTTCCCCAGACCCAGCCTGCGCAAAACCCTGTCCATGAATGCGTGGGAGACACGGTCGAACGCCTTCTCCTGATCTAAGCTGACCAGGGCGGCGCGGCCCCCGCGGTCCTGGATGTAATGGACCGTGTCTCTCACAAGGGCAAGGCTGTCGGCAATCCTGCGGCCAGGAATGCTGCAGGTCTGGTCCGGATGGACGATCTGCCCCATGACAGGTTTCAGCCTGTTGGCCAGCACCTTGGCGAGGATCTTGTAGTCCACGTTCAGGAGAGAGATGGGACGCCAGTTTTTCAGGTCACATCTCTCCCCCTTCCGCTTATACAAGATCGTGATCATCCCTTCCCTCAACGACGGAGGCATTCTGCCCCCCACCACCATCTCCTCGTACACCTCCAACAGGTCCGGACAGATCAGGTCACCCAGCGCTACGTAGAGCTCGGCCGGGAGACCGTCACTGCCCGGGGTCCTGCCGGGCTTAAAGGATCTAGCGGCAGAGAGCAGCTCCCCCACCGTCAAGGGATCGTCCATAGCCGCCGCACCTGCGGGATCAACAACGTTAGTGACACCTGACAGGAACCTCTCGGCGGCTTCGGGGTCGGATGACTTGGGGGCGTAGAGGTTGCTGTAGAAGTCGTGGACGACCCCCATCACTTCCTCCTTGCCGCTCCTCATGTGTCCGGTCTCATCTCGTAGCTCAGTCAGGGGCGTGTGGCCGGCATGGAGCTTCCTGAAAAAGAAAGAGTTACATTTCTCACCCTTCTCCAGGTTCTCCACCTTGGAACGAAAGACGATTCGCTTGGATTCCTCCTCAAAGTGCCTTTTCAAGCTCTTTTTGGTCTCCTCCAGCTCCTCCCTGACGTCCCAGCCACACTGGAGCAGGTCCTGCAGGGACCGCAGCTCGCGCTGCAGTTTCCTCAAGTCCCACTTCTTCGCACACGCCTGTTGTCTGCCTTTTGCCTGAAAGAAACAACGGAATTCGACTTTAACATATTCCCACCAGTCGCTGATGCACTTGAACAGACATTTGTCATTTCGCCATACAAGGTACGCATCCCTAAGTTCCTCCATGACCTCCCTCTGCTCCAACAGGGCACAATTCAACTTCCAGGAGCCTGGGCCAGGTGGGAATCCATGGCCCAGAGTCCCCCGGAATCGAATGGCCCTGTGGTCAGAGAAGAAGCAGGGGACCATAGAGTACGACACCTTTCTGACTGCTCTCGAAGTGAAGATGAAGTCTATCCGAGAACGGAGCGAGCCATCGGGGCGGCTCCACGTATAGTTTACGGAGCCGTTCCCGATGGACCCGACAACGTCCTGCAAGGATGCCTCCGTCACCATCTCAATCAGCAGTTTAGACGTCACGTCCAGGTTGGCGGATGTGCCAGAACTGCGCCCGTCCACCTCAATGGGGCAGTTGAAGTCACCACCCAACACTACTGCCCTAGTGGTGGCGAGTTCAGCCCGCAGGGCCTGGAGAACCTCCAGTCGGACATCCCTCTCAGGGGAGGCGTACACGTTGATGAGCCGCACGGGCTCACCCGCCCAGGAACCGTCTGCGACAAGAAGTCTGCCACAGACGAGCTCCCGGACGGAATCAAGTGCAAAGTTACCTCCCCTGATCAGGATGGCCACCCCCGCAGACCTATTGTCGCCCCCACCAGACCAGTAGGAAGGGCCGTGAGGCCACTGCCTGGCCAGATGGTTGTAAGACCTAGAAGCAGACAAAGCACATTCCTGCAACATGTAAACATCACACCTCTGGGAATCTAAGAACGTAAGAACAGTCTGGAATCTAAACCAAGCTCTAATACTCCTCACATTAATGCAGAAGATGTTGAGATCAGCCATGGGAATAAAAAAGAGAGGTTAGTTCTGATACTAGTTACCAGTCTGGTCGGACGGGTCCTCTTCTCTGGCGCCTGTCGGCTCGTGTGGCTTCTCGTAGCGCCCTTCCAAGAACTCGTCGTAGACCGTGTTGGACGGAGTGTCCAGGATTTTCTTAACCTCTGGGTCCTGCAGCAGCTCCTCCATAGATTGAGCTTGGACTGGCTCTGCTTGGACCTGCTCCACTTGGGCCTGCTCCATCACCTCCTCTCCTTCTGAAGCCTCAGGGCTCTCGCAGACCTGCTCCATCTCCTCCTCCTCATCTGAAGCTTGAGGGGTTTCGCAGGTCTCGATTATCTTTCTTTTGTGGGACTCTTCTGATACGTTGTCCCTTCCTTTCCTCTTCCTCTGTATGGTACCTGGGGGAGGAAGCACAGGAAAGTCCTCCGAAGGGCGGGCACCAGCAGCTGGAGGGGGGTTAGGTGCTGCTGGGCCAGGAGAGAAAGGAGGCTGGGTGGGGCGGGGGGCAGGAGAGAGTGCCCGGGCAGGGGAGGACGGGGCAGGGGTGGGCCGGGCAGGGGAGGACGGGGCAGGGGTGGGCCGGGCAGGGGAGGACGGGGCAGGGGTGGGCCGGGGTGGGGTACGGGGGGCAGGGGTGGGCCGGGGTGGGGTACGGGGGGCAGGGGTGGGGCGGGATGGGGCAGGAGGGGTGGGGGTGGGACGGGATGGGGCAGGAGGGGCAGGGGTGGGACGGGATGGGGCAGGAGGGGCAGGGGTGGGACGGGATGGGGCAGGGGTGGGACGGGATGGGGCAGGGGTGGGGCGGGATGGGGCAGGGGATGGGGCGGGAGGGGCAGGGGATGGGGCGGGAGGTGCAGGGGAGGGGCGGGACGGGGCAGGGGTGGTGGCTTTCGCCTTCTTACCCTCCTTGGTCGGCTTGGCCATCCGTGGTGTTGGCTCCGGAGCTGGGGCTGGCTTCGGTGCTCTCGCTGCCACAGATGCCCATGTTCTCTCCCTCTGGGGGCAGTCCTTGTAGCTGTGGGCTGCCAGTCCGCAGAGGTTGCAGGTCTTGCTCTTGGGGCAGTCCTTGGTCGTGTGACCTGTCACACGGCAATACCTGCAGGCATCCTCCGTACAGTCCTTGCCCTCGTGGCCCATCTTGCCACATCTCCTGCAGGTCTGCGGCATGTCCGGGTAGAAGATAAGTCCTGTGGAGTTGCCCAAGGAAAATGTCGTTGGCAGGTGCTGTAGTCCGTCTGGAGAAGCAGGGTTCTTGTTGAGTCTGACGACCACAGACCACTTGCAGGTCCAGTATCCGAGTGAGTTCAGGATGCGGGTGGGCTCCCTCACCACGGTGCAGAAGCGCTTCAGGAAGGTCGAGATGTCCGTGCCTGGGGTGTGTGGGTTCCGCATTGAGACCGTCACCCGCCTCTCCTCTCTTTGAATAAGGCAGTTGCCCACAAAGCGAGAGAAAGGGGATTCGGGACTCGCCGCTTTCACCACCTCCCAGTATCTTCTACAGGTCCCAATGGTGGCAAAGGTGATGTAGAAGATTCCCGAAAAGAAGGTTGCTATTCCCAGGGTGTCAGCCGTGGGGAAGCCTTGATCCGCCAGCATCTTCTTGCAGAACACGTCGTGGGACATGTCCGGCACCCTTCCGTCCACGGGCTTGAGCTTCAAGGCAACAGTCTGCCTCATCCAGGGCTCCAGGGTTGGAGCTTCCAGGTTAGGAATTCTGCCGCCCTTCTGCCTTGCCGTGGTGGAGGTTGAAGCTTGCTGTGGTTGGGGCTGGACCTCCAGGCCTTGCCCTGCAGCCTCCTGGGTGGACTTGCTGGTTGAGGCCATGGCTTCTTCCAGCAGGCTCTTTTCCGCTTCCTTGCTTGCTTGTGGAGAGAGGCTTCGCAAAGTCTTCTTTCCCGGGTGGGAGGAGCTATGCAGATCCGGTCCCGGTGGGAGGAGCTATGCAAATCCTTCTCCAGAGGCAGCGAGTTTCTTCGAAAAGATTCTGCGCCGCCTTCCTCTTCGCCGCTGTTCCGGAATTCACCGCCGATTCCCTTCTTCCAGGTTCTTCGTCGGCTTCTTCCGGAGCTGCAGTCTTCAAGATCTTCTCCTTCTTCAGATGTTCCGAGGCAGGCAGGAGACGATCTTCAGGTGGTATGCTCTAGAGAAATGCGGTTCTAATAAGAACGAAAAGTACTGCAATCGTACTACGCAAAATCTCTACCACAATCAGATCAAGTGTAGTATCTGATAAGAACAGATACTACACTTGATCTTAGCCAAAAGGCCGAGAAGCGATAACCGTGAAAGGGGCGGGCCCAACAAGGTCCCCTTCATGGGCACTATCACTGCTTGCTGTCAGGGAGGCTGCCAGACAATTTTCCATGCACACTCTGGGCTGGGGGGCAGTCAACCACCAGTACACACAGCAGAACCTAAACCCATACCATTATTGCTAAGCAGCAAGACAGGGGCCCATTGCACTCCCACGGGGCCTTTTTAAATGCAATCCATAACCCGGATTTGCCAGGAACCCTTCTTACTCCTCCTACTTGCATGTGACACTGGGCTTAGGATCTGCATAGGAAACACACACACAAGCACACACCTACCTTTGTTGCCTGCAGATGCCTCCTTGGCTGTCCCCAAACGGTATCAAACCAACACCCACGGGAAGCTGTAAGCATAGAGGACATGCCTGCACCCCATTGGACTTACCTGTGTGGGTTAAACCCGGGTTATTTGACAACCTATGGCGGTGATGGTTCTGCTCAGGCAGAGCAGTGCTGATGCTCCTCATAAAGCTGTCGCTGCTGTGAAGGTTCTAGGTGACATCACAAATCCCTATGGTTACATACACAACAAAGCTGGGTTGTTGTTGTTTACACTCTGCAAGGCCTGTGGAAGTGAGTGACATCATAGCACTGTAGTTCTGAGGGTTCTAGATGGATGCAACAATCTCCTGTTGCTTCTATGAAGGCCATAATAGACGACATCACCAAACAGCTCCATAGTCACATACACAGCAAAGGAGAGATGTTGTTTACACCTAGTGATGTCAGTGGTATTGAGTGACATCACAGCACAGTGCTAAGGCTCCTGGGCCTGGACACAGCAGCGGCTGCAATATCTCAACGGAGAATACGTTTATATATATGTGTGTGTGTGCGCGTATATATATATATATATATATATATATATATATATATATATTTCTCCGCCGAAATCACTTTTAAACCCATTTCCACCTTTTTTTCCCTTCTCTTCCTCTTACTTTTTTTTCACGTTTTTTTACGTTTTTCTCCTTTTCGCCTCTTTTCTGGGCGTATTATTCTTCTTTTTCTTCTTTTTTTTCGTCTAATGCATACCCCATCAGTGCAGCAATGCTTATTCAATACCGCCAGCAGATGGAGACACTGGGGGATAATTTTCTAAGGATTTATACTGATTTTTCCTGTCTGAATTTGTCGCACAGAAAGTTGCAGGCCAAATATGTGTGACATTTCTGCGACTTTAGCTTCTAGAGCATTTTTACAACATTATACATAGGTGCTGAATACATAAAAAGCGACTGTTCAGCGACAGACAAGTCGCATCGGCTGAAAGTAGGCCAGAATGTCAGTCCATGTTGGAGCAGGTTTAGATACAGTCTAAAGCATAGATCTCAAAGTCTGTGCACAGAATTTAGCAAGGGCCTCGCACCTTCTGATGCATCAGGTAGGTGCACAATAGCATAGCCTAACCCTCTGTACTTTGGTCTATATTGATGCGGGACATAGACAGCCAGCTGATGACCAATCCATTAGTGCAATGGATGGCTGGAAGCATTTGTCTTTGCCTTTGCAATACCACAGAAGCAATGCATGGTCAATGTACAGCAATGACACACCTGTGTGAACAGCCAGGAGACCCCCCCCCCCCCCCCATGTTATGTTACATAGTTACATAGTTAGTACGGTCGAAAAAAGACATATGTCCATCAAGTTCAACCAGGGAATTAAGGGGTAGGGGTGTGGCGCGATATTGGGGAAGGGATGAGATTTTATATTTCTTCATAAGCATTAATCTTATTTTGTCAATTAGGAACATTCAGCACCCACCCGCTATCAAGGCAGCTGCCTATCATGTCATGCCCTACCTGCACAGGTGTGCTGGCTACTCAAATGATCCAATTAAGGAGGCCATTTAGTCAGCAGCAGCAGAAGTCCTGTGCCTGGACGCTCCAACAGCGGCCAGACACAAGCAGAAGCAGAAGCAGCAGCAGCACCACCTTTTGTTTTTTGGCTGCAGCAGCAGCAGCAGCAAGGCCCACAGGGCTGGCTAGCTGGCTAGCCAGCAAGCAGGTAGCAATGAAAGTAGGAATCTTTCTTTTTAACCCTGTAAGGGGGTGGTGCACTGTACCCGAAGATACTGCCATATCGGGTCAATGCATAGGGCGACGGAAGCAAGCTTCGAAATCGGCCCCCGTTCTCAAAAATCCATTTAATATATGGTCCCCAGATAGGGGACGTATCAGATATTAAACTGATAAGAACAGATACTACACTTGATCTTAGCCAAAAGGCCGAGAAGCGATAACCGTGAAAGGGGCGGGCCCAACAAGGTCCCCTTCATGGGCACTATCACTGCTTGCTGTCAGGGAGGCTGCCAGACAATTTTCCATGCACACTCTGGGCTGGGGGGCAGTCAACCACCAGTACACACAGCAGAACCTAAACCCATACCATTATTGCTAAGCAGCAAGACAGGGGCCCATTGCACTCCCACGGGGCCTTTTTAAATGCAATCCATAACCCGGATTTGCCAGGAACCCTTCTTACTCCTCCTACTTGCATGTGACACTGGGCTTAGGATCTGCATAGGAAACACACACACAAGCACACACCTACCTTTGTTGCCTGCAGATGCCTCCTTGGCTGTCCCCAAACGGTATCAAACCAACACCCACGGGAAGCTGTAAGCATAGAGGACATGCCTGCACCCCATTGGACTTACCTGTGTGGGTTAAACCCGGGTTATTTGACAACCTATGGCGGTGATGGTTCTGCTCAGGCAGAGCAGTGCTGATGCTCCTCATAAAGCTGTCGCTGCTGTGAAGGTTCTAGGTGACATCACAAATCCCTATGGTTACATACACAACAAAGCTGGGTTGTTGTTGTTTACACTCTGCAAGGCCTGTGGAAGTGAGTGACATCATAGCACTGTAGTTCTGAGGGTTCTAGATGGATGCAACAATCTCCTGTTGCTTCTATGAAGGCCATAATAGACGACATCACCAAACAGCTCCATAGTCACATACACAGCAAAGGAGAGATGTTGTTTACACCTAGTGATGTCAGTGGTATTGAGTGACATCACAGCACAGTGCTAAGGCTCCTGGGCCTGGACACAGCAGCGGCTGCAATATCTCAACGGAGAATACGTTTATATATATGTGTGTGTGTGCGCGTATATATATATATATATATATATATATATATATATATATTTCTCCGCCGAAATCACTTTTAAACCCATTTCCACCTTTTTTTCCCTTCTCTTCCTCTTACTTTTTTTTCACGTTTTTTTACGTTTTTCTCCTTTTCGCCTCTTTTCTGGGCGTATTATTCTTCTTTTTCTTCTTTTTTTTCGTCTAATGCATACCCCATCAGTGCAGCAATGCTTATTCAATACCGCCAGCAGATGGAGACACTGGGGGATAATTTTCTAAGGATTTATACTGATTTTTCCTGTCTGAATTTGTCGCACAGAAAGTTGCAGGCCAAATATGTGTGACATTTCTGCGACTTTAGCTTCTAGAGCATTTTTACAACATTATACATAGGTGCTGAATACATAAAAAGCGACTGTTCAGCGACAGACAAGTCGCATCGGCTGAAAGTAGGCCAGAATGTCAGTCCATGTTGGAGCAGGTTTAGATACAGTCTAAAGCATAGATCTCAAAGTCTGTGCACAGAATTTAGCAAGGGCCTCGCACCTTCTGATGCATCAGGTAGGTGCACAATAGCATAGCCTAACGCTCTGTACTTTGGTCTATATTGATGCGGGACATAGACAGCCAGCTGATGACCAATCCATTAGTGCAATGGATGGCTGGAAGCATTTGTCTTTGCCTTTGCAATACCACAGAAGCAATGCATGGTCAATGTACAGCAATGACACACCTGTGTGAACAGCCAGGAGACCCCCCCCCCCCATGTTATGTTACATAGTTACATAGTTAGTACGGTCGAAAAAAGACATATGTCCATCAAGTTCAACCAGGGAATTAAGGGGTAGGGGTGTGGCGCGATATTGGGGAAGGGATGAGATTTTATATTTCTTCATAAGCATTAATCTTATTTTGTCAATTAGGAACATTCAGCACCCACCCGCTATCAAGGCAGCTGCCTATCATGTCATGCCCTACCTGCACAGGTGTGCTGGCTACTCAAATGATCCAATTAAGGAGGCCATTTAGTCAGCAGCAGCAGAAGTCCTGTGCCTGGACGCTCCAACAGCGGCCAGACACAAGCAGAAGCAGAAGCAGCAGCAGCACCACCTTTTGTTTTTTGGCTGCAGCAGCAGCAGCAGCAAGGCCCACAGGGCTGGCTAGCTGGCTAGCCAGCAAGCAGGTAGCAATGAAAGTAGGAATCTTTCTTTTTAACCCTGTAAGGGGGTGGTGCACTGTACCCGAAGATACTGCCATATCGGGTCAATGCATAGGGCGACGGAAGCAAGCTTCGAAATCGGCCCCCGTTCTCAAAAATCCATTTAATATATGGTCCCCAGATAGGGGACGTATCAGATATTAAACTGATAAGAACAGATACTACACTTGATCTTAGCCAAAAGGCCGAGAAGCGATAACCGTGAAAGGGGCGGGCCCAACAAGGTCCCCTTCATGGGCACTATCACTGCTTGCTGTCAGGGAGGCTGCCAGACAATTTTCCATGCACACTCTGGGCTGGGGGGCAGTCAACCACCAGTACACACAGCAGAACCTAAACCCATACCATTATTGCTAAGCAGCAAGACAGGGGCCCATTGCACTCCCACGGGGCCTTTTTAAATGCAATCCATAACCCGGATTTGCCAGGAACCCTTCTTACTCCTCCTACTTGCATGTGACACTGGGCTTAGGATCTGCATAGGAAACACACACACAAGCACACACCTACCTTTGTTGCCTGCAGATGCCTCCTTGGCTGTCCCCAAACGGTATCAAACCAACACCCACGGGAAGCTGTAAGCATAGAGGACATGCCTGCACCCCATTGGACTTACCTGTGTGGGTTAAACCCGGGTTATTTGACAACCTATGGCGGTGATGGTTCTGCTCAGGCAGAGCAGTGCTGATGCTCCTCATAAAGCTGTCGCTGCTGTGAAGGTTCTAGGTGACATCACAAATCCCTATGGTTACATACACAACAAAGCTGGGTTGTTGTTGTTTACACTCTGCAAGGCCTGTGGAAGTGAGTGACATCATAGCACTGTAGTTCTGAGGGTTCTAGATGGATGCAACAATCTCCTGTTGCTTCTATGAAGGCCATAATAGACGACATCACCAAACAGCTCCATAGTCACATACACAGCAAAGGAGAGATGTTGTTTACACCTAGTGATGTCAGTGGTATTGAGTGACATCACAGCACAGTGCTAAGGCTCCTGGGCCTGGACACAGCAGCGGCTGCAATATCTCAACGGAGAATACGTTTATATATATGTGTGTGTGTGCGCGTATATATATATATATATATATATATATATATATATATATATATTTCTCCGCCGAAATCACTTTTAAACCCATTTCCACCTTTTTTTCCCTTCTCTTCCTCTTACTTTTTTTTCACGTTTTTTTACGTTTTTCTCCTTTTCGCCTCTTTTCTGGGCGTATTATTCTTCTTTTTCTTCTTTTTTTTCGTCTAATGCATACCCCATCAGTGCAGCAATGCTTATTCAATACCGCCAGCAGATGGAGACACTGGGGGATAATTTTCTAAGGATTTATACTGATTTTTCCTGTCTGAATTTGTCGCACAGAAAGTTGCAGGCCAAATATGTGTGACATTTCTGCGACTTTAGCTTCTAGAGCATTTTTACAACATTATACATAGGTGCTGAATACATAAAAAGCGACTGTTCAGCGACAGACAAGTCGCATCGGCTGAAAGTAGGCCAGAATGTCAGTCCATGTTGGAGCAGGTTTAGATACAGTCTAAAGCATAGATCTCAAAGTCTGTGCACAGAATTTAGCAAGGGCCTCGCACCTTCTGATGCATCAGGTAGGTGCACAATAGCATAGCCTAACCCTCTGTACTTTGGTCTATATTGATGCGGGACATAGACAGCCAGCTGATGACCAATCCATTAGTGCAATGGATGGCTGGAAGCATTTGTCTTTGCCTTTGCAATACCACAGAAGCAATGCATGGTCAATGTACAGCAATGACACACCTGTGTGAACAGCCAGGAGACCCCCCCCCCCCATGTTATGTTACATAGTTACATAGTTAGTACGGTCGAAAAAAGACATATGTCCATCAAGTTCAACCAGGGAATTAAGGGGTAGGGGTGTGGCGCGATATTGGGGAAGGGATGAGATTTTATATTTCTTCATAAGCATTAATCTTATTTTGTCAATTAGGAACATTCAGCACCCACCCGCTATCAAGGCAGCTGCCTATCATGTCATGCCCTACCTGCACAGGTGTGCTGGCTACTCAAATGATCCAATTAAGGAGGCCATTTAGTCAGCAGCAGCAGAAGTCCTGTGCCTGGACGCTCCAACAGCGGCCAGACACAAGCAGAAGCAGAAGCAGCAGCAGCACCACCTTTTGTTTTTTGGCTGCAGCAGCAGCAGCAGCAAGGCCCACAGGGCTGGCTAGCTGGCTAGCCAGCAAGCAGGTAGCAATGAAAGTAGGAATCTTTCTTTTTAACCCTGTAAGGGGGTGGTGCACTGTACCCGAAGATACTGCCATATCGGGTCAATGCATAGGGCGACAGAAGCAAGCTTCGAAATCGGCCCCCGTTCTCAAAAATCCATTTAATATATGGTCCCCAGATAGGGGACGTATCAGATATTAAACTGATAAGAACAGATACTACACTTGATCTTAGCCAAAAGGCCGAGAAGCGATAACCATGAAAGGGGCGGGCCCAACAAGGTCCCCTTCATGGGCACTATCACTGCTTGCTGTCAGGGAGGCTGCCAGACAATTTTCCATGCACACTCTGGGCTGGGGGGCAGTCAACCACCAGTACACACAGCAGAACCTAAACCCATACCATTATTGCTAAGCAGCAAGACAGGGGCCCATTGCACTCCCACGGGGCCTTTTTAAATGCAATCCATAACCCGGATTTGCCAGGAACCCTTCTTACTCCTCCTACTTGCATGTGACACTGGGCTTAGGATCTGCATAGGAAACACACACACAAGCACACACCTACCTTTGTTGCCTGCAGATGCCTCCTTGGCTGTCCCCAAACGGTATCAAACCAACACCCACGGGAAGCTGTAAGCATAGAGGACATGCCTGCACCCCATTGGACTTACCTGTGTGGGTTAAACCCGGGTTATTTGACAACCTATGGCGGTGATGGTTCTGCTCAGGCAGAGCAGTGCTGATGCTCCTCATAAAGCTGTCGCTGCTGTGAAGGTTCTAGGTGACATCACAAATCCCTATGGTTACATACACAACAAAGCTGGGTTGTTGTTGTTTACACTCTGCAAGGCCTGTGGAAGTGAGTGACATCATAGCACTGTAGTTCTGAGGGTTCTAGATGGATGCAACAATCTCCTGTTGCTTCTATGAAGGCCATAATAGACGACATCACCAAACAGCTCCATAGTCACATACACAGCAAAGGAGAGATGTTGTTTACACCTAGTGATGTCAGTGGTATTGAGTGACATCACAGCACAGTGCTAAGGCTCCTGGGCCTGGACACAGCAGCGGCTGCAATATCTCAACGGAGAATACGTTTATATATATGTGTGTGTGTGCGCGTGTATATATATATATATATATATATATATATATATATATATTTCTCCGCCGAAATCACTTTTAAACCCATTTCCACCTTTTTTTCCCTTCTCTTCCTCTTACTTTTTTTTCACGTTTTTTTACGTTTTTCTCCTTTTCGCCTCTTTTCTGGGCGTATTATTCTTCTTTTTCTTCTTTTTTTTCGTCTAATGCATACCCCATCAGTGCAGCAATGCTTATTCAATACCGCCAGCAGATGGAGACACTGGGGGATAATTTTCTAAGGATTTATACTGATTTTTCCTGTCTGAATTTGTCGCACAGAAAGTTGCAGGCCAAATATGTGTGACATTTCTGCGACTTTAGCTTCTAGAGCATTTTTACAACATTATACATAGGTGCTGAATACATAAAAAGCGACTGTTCAGCGACAGACAAGTCGCATCGGCTGAAAGTAGGCCAGAATGTCAGTCCATGTTGGAGCAGGTTTAGATACAGTCTAAAGCATAGATCTCAAAGTCTGTGCACAGAATTTAGCAAGGGCCTCGCACCTTCTGATGCATCAGGTAGGTGCACAATAGCATAGCCTAACCCTCTGTACTTTGGTCTATATTGATGCGGGACATAGACAGCCAGCTGATGACCAATCCATTAGTGCAATGGATGGCTGGAAGCATTTGTCTTTGCCTTTGCAATACCACAGAAGCAATGCATGGTCAATGTACAGCAATGACACACCTGTGTGAACAGCCAGGAGACCCCCCCCCCCATGTTATGTTACATAGTTACATAGTTAGTACGGTCGAAAAAAGACATATGTCCATCAAGTTCAACCAGGGAATTAAGGGGTAGGGGTGTGGCGCGATATTGGGGAAGGGATGAGATTTTATATTTCTTCATAAGCATTAATCTTATTTTGTCAATTAGGAACATTCAGCACCCACCCGCTATCAAGGCAGCTGCCTATCATGTCATGCCCTACCTGCACAGGTGTGCTGGCTACTCAAATGATCCAATTAAGGAGGCCATTTAGTCAGCAGCAGCAGAAGTCCTGTGCCTGGACGCTCCAACAGCGGCCAGACACAAGCAGAAGCAGAAGCAGCAGCAGCACCACCTTTTGTTTTTTGGCTGCAGCAGCAGCAGCAGCAGCAAGGCCCACAGGGCTGGCTAGCTGGCTAGCCAGCAAGCAGGTAGCAATGAAAGTAGGAATCTTTCTTTTTAACCCTGTAAGGGGGTGGTGCACTGTACCCGAAGATACTGCCATATCGGGTCAATGCATAGGGCGACGGAAGCAAGCTTCGAAATCGGCCCCCGTTCTCAAAAATCCATTTAATATATGGTCCCCAGATAGGGGACGTATCAGATATTAAACTGATAAGAACAGATACTACACTTGATCTTAGCCAAAAGGCCGAGAAGCGATAACCGTGAAAGGGGCGGGCCCAACAAGGTCCCCTTCATGGGCACTATCACTGCTTGCTGTCAGGGAGGCTGCCAGACAATTTTCCATGCACACTCTGGGCTGGGGGGCAGTCAACCACCAGTACACACAGCAGAACCTAAACCCATACCATTATTGCTAAGCAGCAAGACAGGGGCCCATTGCACTCCCACGGGGCCTTTTTAAATGCAATCCATAACCCGGATTTGCCAGGAACCCTTCTTACTCCTCCTACTTGCATGTGACACTGGGCTTAGGATCTGCATAGGAAACACACACACAAGCACACACCTACCTTTGTTGCCTGCAGATGCCTCCTTGGCTGTCCCCAAACGGTATCAAACCAACACCCACGGGAAGCTGTAAGCATAGAGGACATGCCTGCACCCCATTGGACTTACCTGTGTGGGTTAAACCCGGGTTATTTGACAACCTATGGCGGTGATGGTTCTGCTCAGGCAGAGCAGTGCTGATGCTCCTCATAAAGCTGTCGCTGCTGTGAAGGTTCTAGGTGACATCACAAATCCCTATGGTTACATACACAACAAAGCTGGGTTGTTGTTGTTTACACTCTGCAAGGCCTGTGGAAGTGAGTGACATCATAGCACTGTAGTTCTGAGGGTTCTAGATGGATGCAACAATCTCCTGTTGCTTCTATGAAGGCCATAATAGACGACATCACCAAACAGCTCCATAGTCACATACACAGCAAAGGAGAGATGTTGTTTACACCTAGTGATGTCAGTGGTATTGAGTGACATCACAGCACAGTGCTAAGGCTCCTGGGCCTGGACACAGCAGCGGCTGCAATATCTCAACGGAGAATACGTTTATATATATGTGTGTGTGTGCGCGTATATATATATATATATATATATATATATATATATATATATATATTTCTCCGCCGAAATCACTTTTAAACCCATTTCCACCTTTTTTTCCCTTCTCTTCCTCTTACTTTTTTTTCACGTTTTTTTACGTTTTTCTCCTTTTCGCCTCTTTTCTGGGCGTATTATTCTTCTTTTTCTTCTTTTTTTTCGTCTAATGCATACCCCATCAGTGCAGCAATGCTTATTCAATACCGCCAGCAGATGGAGACACTGGGGGATAATTTTCTAAGGATTTATACTGATTTTTCCTGTCTGAATTTGTCGCACAGAAAGTTGCAGGCCAAATATGTGTGACATTTCTGCGACTTTAGCTTCTAGAGCATTTTTACAACATTATACATAGGTGCTGAATACATAAAAAGCGACTGTTCAGCGACAGACAAGTCGCATCGGCTGAAAGTAGGCCAGAATGTCAGTCCATGTTGGAGCAGGTTTAGATACAGTCTAAAGCATAGATCTCAAAGTCTGTGCACAGAATTTAGCAAGGGCCTCGCACCTTCTGATGCATCAGGTAGGTGCACAATAGCATAGCCTAACCCTCTGTACTTTGGTCTATATTGATGCGGGACATAGACAGCCAGCTGATGACCAATCCATTAGTGCAATGGATGGCTGGAAGCATTTGTCTTTGCCTTTGCAATACCACAGAAGCAATGCATGGTCAATGTACAGCAATGACACACCTGTGTGAACAGCCAGGAGACCCCCCCCCCCCATGTTATGTTACATAGTTACATAGTTAGTACGGTCGAAAAAAGACATATGTCCATCAAGTTCAACCAGGGAATTAAGGGGTAGGGGTGTGGCGCGATATTGGGGAAGGGATGAGATTTTATATTTCTTCATAAGCATTAATCTTATTTTGTCAATTAGGAACATTCAGCACCCACCCGCTATCAAGGCAGCTGCCTATCATGTCATGCCCTACCTGCACAGGTGTGCTGGCTACTCAAATGATCCAATTAAGGAGGCCATTTAGTCAGCAGCAGCAGAAGTCCTGTGCCTGGACGCTCCAACAGCGGCCAGACACAAGCAGAAGCAGAAGCAGCAGCAGCACCACCTTTTGTTTTTTGGCTGCAGCAACAGCAGCAGCAAGGCCCACAGGGCTGGCTAGCTGGCTAGCCAGCAAGCAGGTAGCAATGAAAGATGAAAGTAGGAATCTTTCTTTTTAACCCTGTAAGGGGGTGGTGCACTGTACCCGAAGATACTGCCATATCGGGTCAATGCATAGGGCGACAGAAGCAAGCTTCGAAATCGGCCCCCGTTCTCAAAAATCCATTTAATATATGGTCCCCAGATAGGGGACGTATCAGATATTAAACTGATAAGAACAGATACTACACTTGATCTTAGCCAAAAGGCCGAGAAGCGATAACCATGAAAGGGGCGGGCCCAACAAGGTCCCCTTCATGGGCACTATCACTGCTTGCTGTCAGGGAGGCTGCCAGACAATTTTCCATGCACACTCTGGGCTGGGGGGCAGTCAACCACCAGTACACACAGCAGAACCTAAACCCATACCATTATTGCTAAGCAGCAAGACAGGGGCCCATTGCACTCCCACGGGGCCTTTTTAAATGCAATCCATAACCCGGATTTGCCAGGAACCCTTCTTACTCCTCCTACTTGCATGTGACACTGGGCTTAGGATCTGCATAGGAAACACACACACAAGCACACACCTACCTTTGTTGCCTGCAGATGCCTCCTTGGCTGTCCCCAAACGGTATCAAACCAACACCCACGGGAAGCTGTAAGCATAGAGGACATGCCTGCACCCCATTGGACTTACCTGTGTGGGTTAAACCCGGGTTATTTGACAACCTATGGCGGTGATGGTTCTGCTCAGGCAGAGCAGTGCTGATGCTCCTCATAAAGCTGTCGCTGCTGTGAAGGTTCTAGGTGACATCACAAATCCCTATGGTTACATACACAACAAAGCTGGGTTGTTGTTGTTTACACTCTGCAAGGCCTGTGGAAGTGAGTGACATCATAGCACTGTAGTTCTGAGGGTTCTAGATGGATGCAACAATCTCCTGTTGCTTCTATGAAGGCCATAATAGACGACATCACCAAACAGCTCCATAGTCACATACACAGCAAAGGAGAGATGTTGTTTACACCTAGTGATGTCAGTGGTATTGAGTGACATCACAGCACAGTGCTAAGGCTCCTGGGCCTGGACACAGCAGCGGCTGCAATATCTCAACGGAGAATACGTTTATATATATGTGTGTGTGTGCGCGTGTATATATATATATATATATATATATATATATATATATATTTCTCCGCCGAAATCACTTTTAAACCCATTTCCACCTTTTTTTCCCTTCTCTTCCTCTTACTTTTTTTTCACGTTTTTTTACGTTTTTCTCCTTTTCGCCTCTTTTCTGGGCGTATTATTCTTCTTTTTCTTCTTTTTTTTCGTCTAATGCATACCCCATCAGTGCAGCAATGCTTATTCAATACCGCCAGCAGATGGAGACACTGGGGGATAATTTTCTAAGGATTTATACTGATTTTTCCTGTCTGAATTTGTCGCACAGAAAGTTGCAGGCCAAATATGTGTGACATTTCTGCGACTTTAGCTTCTAGAGCATTTTTACAACATTATACATAGGTGCTGAATACATAAAAAGCGACTGTTCAGCGACAGACAAGTCGCATCGGCTGAAAGTAGGCCAGAATGTCAGTCCATGTTGGAGCAGGTTTAGATACAGTCTAAAGCATAGATCTCAAAGTCTGTGCACAGAATTTAGCAAGGGCCTCGCACCTTCTGATGCATCAGGTAGGTGCACAATAGCATAGCCTAACCCTCTGTACTTTGGTCTATATTGATGCGGGACATAGACAGCCAGCTGATGACCAATCCATTAGTGCAATGGATGGCTGGAAGCATTTGTCTTTGCCTTTGCAATACCACAGAAGCAATGCATGGTCAATGTACAGCAATGACACACCTGTGTGAACAGCCAGGAGACCCCCCCCCCCATGTTATGTTACATAGTTACATAGTTAGTACGGTCGAAAAAAGACATATGTCCATCAAGTTCAACCAGGGAATTAAGGGGTAGGGGTGTGGCGCGATATTGGGGAAGGGATGAGATTTTATATTTCTTCATAAGCATTAATCTTATTTTGTCAATTAGGAACATTCAGCACCCACCCGCTATCAAGGCAGCTGCCTATCATGTCATGCCCTACCTGCACAGGTGTGCTGGCTACTCAAATGATCCAATTAAGGAGGCCATTTAGTCAGCAGCAGCAGAAGTCCTGTGCCTGGACGCTCCAACAGCGGCCAGACACAAGCAGAAGCAGAAGCAGCAGCAGCACCACCTTTTGTTTTTTGGCTGCAGCAGCAGCAGCAGCAGCAAGGCCCACAGGGCTGGCTAGCTGGCTAGCCAGCAAGCAGGTAGCAATGAAAGTAGGAATCTTTCTTTTTAACCCTGTAAGGGGGTGGTGCACTGTACCCGAAGATACTGCCATATCGGGTCAATGCATAGGGCGACGGAAGCAAGCTTCGAAATCGGCCCCCGTTCTCAAAAATCCATTTAATATATGGTCCCCAGATAGGGGACGTATCAGATATTAAACTGATAAGAACAGATACTACACTTGATCTTAGCCAAAAGGCCGAGAAGCGATAACCGTGAAAGGGGCGGGCCCAACAAGGTCCCCTTCATGGGCACTATCACTGCTTGCTGTCAGGGAGGCTGCCAGACAATTTTCCATGCACACTCTGGGCTGGGGGGCAGTCAACCACCAGTACACACAGCAGAACCTAAACCCATACCATTATTGCTAAGCAGCAAGACAGGGGCCCATTGCACTCCCACGGGGCCTTTTTAAATGCAATCCATAACCCGGATTTGCCAGGAACCCTTCTTACTCCTCCTACTTGCATGTGACACTGGGCTTAGGATCTGCATAGGAAACACACACACAAGCACACACCTACCTTTGTTGCCTGCAGATGCCTCCTTGGCTGTCCCCAAACGGTATCAAACCAACACCCACGGGAAGCTGTAAGCATAGAGGACATGCCTGCACCCCATTGGACTTACCTGTGTGGGTTAAACCCGGGTTATTTGACAACCTATGGCGGTGATGGTTCTGCTCAGGCAGAGCAGTGCTGATGCTCCTCATAAAGCTGTCGCTGCTGTGAAGGTTCTAGGTGACATCACAAATCCCTATGGTTACATACACAACAAAGCTGGGTTGTTGTTGTTTACACTCTGCAAGGCCTGTGGAAGTGAGTGACATCATAGCACTGTAGTTCTGAGGGTTCTAGATGGATGCAACAATCTCCTGTTGCTTCTATGAAGGCCATAATAGACGACATCACCAAACAGCTCCATAGTCACATACACAGCAAAGGAGAGATGTTGTTTACACCTAGTGATGTCAGTGGTATTGAGTGACATCACAGCACAGTGCTAAGGCTCCTGGGCCTGGACACAGCAGCGGCTGCAATATCTCAACGGAGAATACGTTTATATATATGTGTGTGTGTGCGCGTATATATATATATATATATATATATATATATATATATATATATATATTTCTCCGCCGAAATCACTTTTAAACCCATTTCCACCTTTTTTTCCCTTCTCTTCCTCTTACTTTTTTTTCACGTTTTTTTACGTTTTTCTCCTTTTCGCCTCTTTTCTGGGCGTATTATTCTTCTTTTTCTTCTTTTTTTTCGTCTAATGCATACCCCATCAGTGCAGCAATGCTTATTCAATACCGCCAGCAGATGGAGACACTGGGGGATAATTTTCTAAGGATTTATACTGATTTTTCCTGTCTGAATTTGTCGCACAGAAAGTTGCAGGCCAAATATGTGTGACATTTCTGCGACTTTAGCTTCTAGAGCATTTTTACAACATTATACATAGGTGCTGAATACATAAAAAGCGACTGTTCAGCGACAGACAAGTCGCATCGGCTGAAAGTAGGCCAGAATGTCAGTCCATGTTGGAGCAGGTTTAGATACAGTCTAAAGCATAGATCTCAAAGTCTGTGCACAGAATTTAGCAAGGGCCTCGCACCTTCTGATGCATCAGGTAGGTGCACAATAGCATAGCCTAACCCTCTGTACTTTGGTCTATATTGATGCGGGACATAGACAGCCAGCTGATGACCAATCCATTAGTGCAATGGATGGCTGGAAGCATTTGTCTTTGCCTTTGCAATACCACAGAAGCAATGCATGGTCAATGTACAGCAATGACACACCTGTGTGAACAGCCAGGAGACCCCCCCCCCCCATGTTATGTTACATAGTTACATAGTTAGTACGGTCGAAAAAAGACATATGTCCATCAAGTTCAACCAGGGAATTAAGGGGTAGGGGTGTGGCGCGATATTGGGGAAGGGATGAGATTTTATATTTCTTCATAAGCATTAATCTTATTTTGTCAATTAGGAACATTCAGCACCCACCCGCTATCAAGGCAGCTGCCTATCATGTCATGCCCTACCTGCACAGGTGTGCTGGCTACTCAAATGATCCAATTAAGGAGGCCATTTAGTCAGCAGCAGCAGAAGTCCTGTGCCTGGACGCTCCAACAGCGGCCAGACACAAGCAGAAGCAGAAGCAGCAGCAGCACCACCTTTTGTTTTTTGGCTGCAGCAGCAGCAGCAGCAAGGCCCACAGGGCTGGCTAGCTGGCTAGCCAGCAAGCAGGTAGCAATGAAAGTAGGAATCTTTCTTTTTAACCCTGTAAGGGGGTGGTGCACTGTACCCGAAGATACTGCCATATCGGGTCAATGCATAGGGCGACGGAAGCAAGCTTCGAAATCGGCCCCCGTTCTCAAAAATCCATTTAATATATGGTCCCCAGATAGGGGACGTATCAGATATTAAACTGATAAGAACAGATACTACACTTGATCTTAGCCAAAAGGCCGAGAAGCGATAACCGTGAAAGGGGCGGGCCCAACAAGGTCCCCTTCATGGGCACTATCACTGCTTGCTGTCAGGGAGGCTGCCAGACAATTTTCCATGCACACTCTGGGCTGGGGGGCAGTCAACCACCAGTACACACAGCAGAACCTAAACCCATACCATTATTGCTAAGCAGCAAGACAGGGGCCCATTGCACTCCCACGGGGCCTTTTTAAATGCAATCCATAACCCGGATTTGCCAGGAACCCTTCTTACTCCTCCTACTTGCATGTGACACTGGGCTTAGGATCTGCATAGGAAACACACACACAAGCACACACCTACCTTTGTTGCCTGCAGATGCCTCCTTGGCTGTCCCCAAACGGTATCAAACCAACACCCACGGGAAGCTGTAAGCATAGAGGA
The DNA here is from genome assembly GCF_029499605.1 of Hyla sarda. Classification (NCBI taxonomy): domain Eukaryota; kingdom Metazoa; phylum Chordata; class Amphibia; order Anura; family Hylidae; genus Hyla; species Hyla sarda. Next base: position 98,200 of record NW_026610676.1, read on the forward strand.
CATGCCTGCACCCCATTGGACTTACCTGTGTGGGTTAAACCCGGGTTATTTGACAACCTATGGCGGTGATGGTTCTGCTCAGGCAGAGCAGTGCTGATGCTCCTCATAAAGCTGTCGCTGCTGTGAAGGTTCTAGGTGACATCACAAATCCCTATGGTTACATACACAACAAAGCTGGGTTGTTGTTGTTTACACTCTGCAAGGCCTGTGGAAGTGAGTGACATCATAGCACTGTAGTTCTGAGGGTTCTAGATGGATGCAACAATCTCCTGTTGCTTCTATGAAGGCCATAATAGACGACATCACCAAACAGCTCCATAGTCACATACACAGCAAAGGAGAGATGTTGTTTACACCTAGTGATGTCAGTGGTATTGAGTGACATCACAGCACAGTGCTAAGGCTCCTGGGCCTGGACACAGCAGCGGCTGCAATATCTCAACGGAGAATACGTTTATATATATGTGTGTGTGTGCGCGTATATATATATATATATATATATATATATATATATATATATATTTCTCCGCCGAAATCACTTTTAAACCCATTTCCACCTTTTTTTCCCTTCTCTTCCTCTTACTTTTTTTTCACGTTTTTTTACGTTTTTCTCCTTTTCGCCTCTTTTCTGGGCGTATTATTCTTCTTTTTCTTCTTTTTTTTCGTCTAATGCATACCCCATCAGTGCAGCAATGCTTATTCAATACCGCCAGCAGATGGAGACACTGGGGGATAATTTTCTAAGGATTTATACTGATTTTTCCTGTCTGAATTTGTCGCACAGAAAGTTGCAGGCCAAATATGTGTGACATTTCTGCGACTTTAGCTTCTAGAGCATTTTTACAACATTATACATAGGTGCTGAATACATAAAAAGCGACTGTTCAGCGACAGACAAGTCGCATCGGCTGAAAGTAGGCCAGAATGTCAGTCCATGTTGGAGCAGGTTTAGATACAGTCTAAAGCATAGATCTCAAAGTCTGTGCACAGAATTTAGCAAGGGCCTCGCACCTTCTGATGCATCAGGTAGGTGCACAATAGCATAGCCTAACCCTCTGTACTTTGGTCTATATTGATGCGGGACATAGACAGCCAGCTGATGACCAATCCATTAGTGCAATGGATGGCTGGAAGCATTTGTCTTTGCCTTTGCAATACCACAGAAGCAATGCATGGTCAATGTACAGCAATGACACACCTGTGTGAACAGCCAGGAGACCCCCCCCCCCCCATGTTATGTTACATAGTTACATAGTTAGTACGGTCGAAAAAAGACATATGTCCATCAAGTTCAACCAGGGAATTAAGGGGTAGGGGTGTGGCGCGATATTGGGGAAGGGATGAGATTTTATATTTCTTCATAAGCATTAATCTTATTTTGTCAATTAGGAACATTCAGCACCCACCCGCTATCAAGGCAGCTGCCTATCATGTCATGCCCTACCTGCACAGGTGTGCTGGCTACTCAAATGATCCAATTAAGGAGGCCATTTAGTCAGCAGCAGCAGAAGTCCTGTGCCTGGACGCTCCAACAGCGGCCAGACACAAGCAGAAGCAGAAGCAGCAGCAGCACCACCTTTTGTTTTTTGGCTGCAGCAGCAGCAGCAGCAAGGCCCACAGGGCTGGCTAGCTGGCTAGCCAGCAAGCAGGTAGCAATGAAAGTAGGAATCTTTCTTTTTAACCCTGTAAGGGGGTGGTGCACTGTACCCGAAGATACTGCCATATCGGGTCAATGCATAGGGCGACGGAAGCAAGCTTCGAAATCGGCCCCCGTTCTCAAAAATCCATTTAATATATGGTCCCCAGATAGGGGACGTATCAGATATTAAACTGATAAGAACAGATTTTTTTTTTTTTTTTTTTATCTAAAGCCGAGGAACGTGCTTTCAATTCACCCAAAGTGCAAGAAAAAGTGCAAACGTGTTACACTAAAAAAAACGTGCACAAAGGATGCGGTCTATCGCAAGCCCTTCTCCGATAGGAGAGAGGCCCCCCAACAAACCTTACCCTTCGCCTCCGGACCAAAAGGTACCTGCGAGGTTCCAGGTTCGATGTCCCTTTTCGCCGAAGCTACTAGGAGACCACAAATGCTCGCGGCATCCCCCTTGGCGTTAGCCAAGGTATCTGCCCGCAGAGCCGATTACGGTAGGTACCCTGCGAAGCAGGAGTACCCGGGGTGTTTGCAGGGAGGTGCGGAACCTAATGGCCACACACACCTCCCCTAGACCGCCAGGAGGGACACCCAGAAGGGCTACCGCATCCTGACAAATCCTGTGAACACACAACACGCAAAAAGTGACACAGTGAGACAAAAAATAAATAAATAAGTGAATGTGTGCAGATATACTGCCCGGACATCCGGCCGGATCTATAAAAATTTCTCTGATCCTAGCCAGAAGGCCGGGAATCAAGAGGTGAGTGCCACAAGGTGAAGAGATTATGGTGCCCGTGCTTCAACTCAGTGAGCCTATTCTCCCAGTGAGTTTCGGCACCTCGGGGTCACCACTCCCCGAGGCACAAAAGTACCTCGGCTCTAGACCCTCTCAGCCTCATGGCGAGACCCGGAGGGAACAGGTCACATCGGGGCAGCCGTCGAGCTGATTCCTCAGAACCAGCCCCGGAAAGCCCTGGTACACCTGCATCCTCCATGCAGCACCCATCCCCACCAGCATGAAAACTGATAAGAACAGATACTACACTTGATCTTAGCCAAAAGGCCGAGAAGCGATAACCGTGAAAGGGGCGGGCCCAACAAGGTCCCCTTCATGGGCACTATCACTGCTTGCTGTCAGGGAGGCTGCCAGACAATTTTCCATGCACACTCTGGGCTGGGGGGCAGTCAACCACCAGTACACACAGCAGAACCTAAACCCATACCATTATTGCTAAGCAGCAAGACAGGGGCCCATTGCACTCCCACGGGGCCTTTTTAAATGCAATCCATAACCCGGATTTGCCAGGAACCCTTCTTACTCCTCCTACTTGCATGTGACACTGGGCTTAGGATCTGCATAGGAAACACACACACAAGCACACACCTACCTTTGTTGCCTGCAGATGCCTCCTTGGCTGTCCCCAAACGGTATCAAACCAACACCCACGGGAAGCTGTAAGCATAGAGGACATGCCTGCACCCCATTGGACTTACCTGTGTGGGTTAAACCCGGGTTATTTGACAACCTATGGCGGTGATGGTTCTGCTCAGGCAGAGCAGTGCTGATGCTCCTCATAAAGCTGTCGCTGCTGTGAAGGTTCTAGGTGACATCACAAATCCCTATGGTTACATACACAACAAAGCTGGGTTGTTGTTGTTTACACTCTGCAAGGCCTGTGGAAGTGAGTGACATCATAGCACTGTAGTTCTGAGGGTTCTAGATGGATGCAACAATCTCCTGTTGCTTCTATGAAGGCCATAATAGACGACATCACCAAACAGCTCCATAGTCACATACACAGCAAAGGAGAGATGTTGTTTACACCTAGTGATGTCAGTGGTATTGAGTGACATCACAGCACAGTGCTAAGGCTCCTGGGCCTGGACACAGCAGCGGCTGCAATATCTCAACGGAGAATACGTTTATATATATGTGTGTGTGTGCGCGTATATATATATATATATATATATATATATATATATATATATATATTCTCCGCCGAAATCACTTTTAAACCCATTTCCACCTTTTTTTCCCTTCTCTTCCTCTTACTTTTTTTTCACGTTTTTTTACGTTTTTCTCCTTTTCGCCTCTTTTCTGGGCGTATTATTCTTCTTTTTCTTCTTTTTTTTCGTCTAATGCATACCCCATCAGTGCAGCAATGCTTATTCAATACCGCCAGCAGATGGAGACACTGGGGGATAATTTTCTAAGGATTTATACTGATTTTTCCTGTCTGAATTTGTCGCACAGAAAGTTGCAGGCCAAATATGTGTGACATTTCTGCGACTTTAGCTTCTAGAGCATTTTTACAACATTATACATAGGTGCTGAATACATAAAAAGCGACTGTTCAGCGACAGACAAGTCGCATCGGCTGAAAGTAGGCCAGAATGTCAGTCCATGTTGGAGCAGGTTTAGATACAGTCTAAAGCATAGATCTCAAAGTCTGTGCACAGAATTTAGCAAGGGCCTCGCACCTTCTGATGCATCAGGTAGGTGCACAATAGCATAGCCTAACCCTCTGTACTTTGGTCTATATTGATGCGGGACATAGACAGCCAGCTGATGACCAATCCATTAGTGCAATGGATGGCTGGAAGCATTTGTCTTTGCCTTTGCAATACCACAGAAGCAATGCATGGTCAATGTACAGCAATGACACACCTGTGTGAACAGCCAGGAGACCCCCCCCCCCCATGTTATGTTACATAGTTACATAGTTAGTACGGTCGAAAAAAGACATATGTCCATCAAGTTCAACCAGGGAATTAAGGGGTAGGGGTGTGGCGCGATATTGGGGAAGGGATGAGATTTTATATTTCTTCATAAGCATTAATCTTATTTTGTCAATTAGGAACATTCAGCACCCACCCGCTATCAAGGCAGCTGCCTATCATGTCATGCCCTACCTGCACAGGTGTGCTGGCTACTCAAATGATCCAATTAAGGAGGCCATTTAGTCAGCAGCAGCAGAAGTCCTGTGCCTGGACGCTCCAACAGCGGCCAGACACAAGCAGAAGCAGAAGCAGCAGCAGCACCACCTTTTGTTTTTTGGCTGCAGCAGCAGCAGCAGCAAGGCCCACAGGGCTGGCTAGCTGGCTAGCCAGCAAGCAGGTAGCAATGAAAGTAGGAATCTTTCTTTTTAACCCTGTAAGGGGGTGGTGCACTGTACCCGAAGATACTGCCATATCGGGTCAATGCATAGGGCGACGGAAGCAAGCTTCGAAATCGGCCCCCGTTCTCAAAAATCCATTTAATATATGGTCCCCAGATAGGGGACGTATCAGATATTAAACTGATAAGAACAGATACTACACTTGATCTTAGCCAAAAGGCCGAGAAGCGATAACCGTGAAAGGGGCGGGCCCAACAAGGTCCCCTTCATGGGCACTATCACTGCTTGCTGTCAGGGAGGCTGCCAGACAATTTTCCATGCACACTCTGGGCTGGGGGGCAGTCAACCACCAGTACACACAGCAGAACCTAAACCCATACCATTATTGCTAAGCAGCAAGACAGGGGCCCATTGCACTCCCACGGGGCCTTTTTAAATGCAATCCATAACCCGGATTTGCCAGGAACCCTTCTTACTCCTCCTACTTGCATGTGACACTGGGCTTAGGATCTGCATAGGAAACACACACACAAGCACACACCTACCTTTGTTGCCTGCAGATGCCTTCTTGGCTGTCCCCAAACGGTATCAAACCAACACCCACGGGAAGCTGTAAGCATAGAGGACATGCCTGCACCCCATTGGACTTACCTGTGTGGGTTAAACCCGGGTTATTTGACAACCTATGGCGGTGATGGTTCTGCTCAGGCAGAGCAGTGCTGATGCTCCTCATAAAGCTGTCGCTGCTGTGAAGGTTCTAGGTGACATCACAAATCCCTATGGTTACATACACAACAAAGCTGGGTTGTTGTTGTTTACACTCTGCAAGGCCTGTGGAAGTGAGTGACATCATAGCACTGTAGTTCTGAGGGTTCTAGATGGATGCAACAATCTCCTGTTGCTTCTATGAAGGCCATAATAGACGACATCACCAAACAGCTCCATAGTCACATACACAGCAAAGGAGAGATGTTGTTTACACCTAGTGATGTCAGTGGTATTGAGTGACATCACAGCACAGTGCTAAGGCTCCTGGGCCTGGACACAGCAGCGGCTGCAATATCTCAACGGAGAATACGTTTATATATATGTGTGTGTGTGCGCGTATATATATATATATATATATATATATATATATATATATATATATATATACTCCGCCGAAATCACTTTTAAACCCATTTCCACCTTTTTTTCCCTTCTCTTCCTCTTACTTTTTTTTTCACGTTTTTTTACGTTTTTCTCCTTTTCGCCTCTTTTCTGGGCGTATTATTCTTCTTTTTCTTCTTTTTTTTCGTCTAATGCATACCCCATCAGTGCAGCAATGCTTATTCAATACCGCCAGCAGATGGAGACACTGGGGGATAATTTTCTAAGGATTTATACTGATTTTTCCTGTCTGAATTTGTCGCACAGAAAGTTGCAGGCCAAATATGTGTGACATTTCTGCGACTTTAGCTTCTAGAGCATTTTTACAACATTATACATAGGTGCTGAATACATAAAAAGCGACTGTTCAGCGACAGACAAGTCGCATCGGCTGAAAGTAGGCCAGAATGTCAGTCCATGTTGGAGCAGGTTTAGATACAGTCTAAAGCATAGATCTCAAAGTCTGTGCACAGAATTTAGCAAGGGCCTCGCACCTTCTGATGCATCAGGTAGGTGCACAATAGCATAGCCTAACCCTCTGTACTTTGGTCTATATTGATGCGGGACATAGACAGCCAGCTGATGACCAATCCATTAGTGCAATGGATGGCTGGAAGCATTTGTCTTTGCCTTTGCAATACCACAGAAGCAATGCATGGTCAATGTACAGCAATGACACACCTGTGTGAACAGCCAGGAGACCCCCCCCCCCATGTTATGTTACATAGTTACATAGTTAGTACGGTCGAAAAAAGACATATGTCCATCAAGTTCAACCAGGGAATTAAGGGGTAGGGGTGTGGCGCGATATTGGGGAAGGGATGAGATTTTATATTTCTTCATAAGCATTAATCTTATTTTGTCAATTAGGAACATTCAGCACCCACCCGCTATCAAGGCAGCTGCCTATCATGTCATGCCCTACCTGCACAGGTGTGCTGGCTACTCAAATGATCCAATTAAGGAGGCCATTTAGTCAGCAGCAGCAGAAGTCCTGTGCCTGGACGCTCCAACAGCGGCCAGACACAAGCAGAAGCAGAAGCAGCAGCAGCACCACCTTTTGTTTTTTGGCTGCAGCAGCAGCAGCAGCAAGGCCCACAGGGCTGGCTAGCTGGCTAGCCAGCAAGCAGGTAGCAATGAAAGTAGGAATCTTTCTTTTTAACCCTGTAAGGGGGTGGTGCACTGTACCCGAAGATACTGCCATATCGGGTCAATGCATAGGGCGACGGAAGCAAGCTTCGAAATCGGCCCCCGTTCTCAAAAATCCATTTAATATATGGTCCCCAGATAGGGGACGTATCAGATATTAAACTGATAAGAACAGATACTACACTTGATCTTAGCCAAAAGGCCGAGAAGCGATAACCGTGAAAGGGGCGGGCCCAACAAGGTCCCCTTCATGGGCACTATCACTGCTTGCTGTCAGGGAGGCTGCCAGACAATTTTCCATGCACACTCTGGGCTGGGGGGCAGTCAACCACCAGTACACACAGCAGAACCTAAACCCATACCATTATTGCTAAGCAGCAAGACAGGGGCCCATTGCACTCCCACGGGGCCTTTTTAAATGCAATCCATAACCCGGATTTGCCAGGAACCCTTCTTACTCCTCCTACTTGCATGTGACACTGGGCTTAGGATCTGCATAGGAAACACACACACAAGCACACACCTACCTTTGTTGCCTGCAGATGCCTCCTTGGCTGTCCCCAAACGGTATCAAACCAACACCCACGGGAAGCTGTAAGCATAGAGGACATGCCTGCACCCCATTGGACTTACCTGTGTGGGTTAAACCCGGGTTATTTGACAACCTATGGCGGTGATGGTTCTGCTCAGGCAGAGCAGTGCTGATGCTCCTCATAAAGCTGTCGCTGCTGTGAAGGTTCTAGGTGACATCACAAATCCCTATGGTTACATACACAACAAAGCTGGGTTGTTGTTGTTTACACTCTGCAAGGCCTGTGGAAGTGAGTGACATCATAGCACTGTAGTTCTGAGGGTTCTAGATGGATGCAACAATCTCCTGTTGCTTCTATGAAGGCCATAATAGACGACATCACCAAACAGCTCCATAGTCACATACACAGCAAAGGAGAGATGTTGTTTACACCTAGTGATGTCAGTGGTATTGAGTGACATCACAGCACAGTGCTAAGGCTCCTGGGCCTGGACACAGCAGCGGCTGCAATATCTCAACGGAGAATACGTTTATATATATGTGTGTGTGTGTGCGCGTATATATATATATATATATATATATATATATATATATATATATATTTCTCCGCCGAAATCACTTTTAAACCCATTTCCACCTTTTTTTCCCTTCTCTTCCTCTTACTTTTTTTTCACGTTTTTTTACGTTTTTCTCCTTTTCGCCTCTTTTCTGGGCGTATTATTCTTCTTTTTCTTCTTTTTTTTCGTCTAATGCATACCCCATCAGTGCAGCAATGCTTATTCAATACCGCCAGCAGATGGAGACACTGGGGGATAATTTTCTAAGGATTTATACTGATTTTTCCTGTCTGAATTTGTCGCACAGAAAGTTGCAGGCCAAATATGTGTGACATTTGCGACTTTAGCTTCTAGAGCATTTTTACAACATTATACATAGGTGCTGAATACATAAAAAGCGACTGTTCAGCGACAGACAAGTCGCATCGGCTGAAAGTAGGCCAGAATGTCAGTCCATGTTGGAGCAGGTTTAGATACAGTCTAAAGCATAGATCTCAAAGTCTGTGCACAGAATTTAGCAAGGGCCTCGCACCTTCTGATGCATCAGGTAGGTGCACAATAGCATAGCCTAACCCTCTGTACTTTGGTCTATATTGATGCGGGACATAGACAGCCAGCTGATGACCAATCCATTAGTGCAATGGATGGCTGGAAGCATTTGTCTTTGCCTTTGCAATACCACAGAAGCAATGCATGGTCAATGTACAGCAATGACACACCTGTGTGAACAGCCAGGAGACCCCCCCCCCCCCCATGTTATGTTACATAGTTACATAGTTAGTACGGTCGAAAAAAGACATATGTCCATCAAGTTCAACCAGGGAATTAAGGGGTAGGGGTGTGGCGCGATATTGGGGAAGGGATGAGATTTTATATTTCTTCATAAGCATTAATCTTATTTTGTCAATTAGGAACATTCAGCACCCACCCGCTATCAAGGCAGCTGCCTATCATGTCATGCCCTACCTGCACAGGTGTGCTGGCTACTCAAATGATCCAATTAAGGAGGCCATTTAGTCAGCAGCAGCAGAAGTCCTGTGCCTGGACGCTCCAACAGCGGCCAGACACAAGCAGAAGCAGAAGCAGCAGCAGCACCACCTTTTGTTTTTTGGCTGCAGCAGCAGCAGCAGCAAGGCCCACAGGGCTGGCTAGCTGGCTAGCCAGCAAGCAGGTAGCAATGAAAGTAGGAATCTTTCTTTTTAACCCTGTAAGGGGGTGGTGCACTGTACCCGAAGATACTGCCATATCGGGTCAATGCATAGGGCGACGGAAGCAAGCTTCGAAATCGGCCCCCGTTCTCAAAAATCCATTTAATATATGGTCCCCAGATAGGGGACGTATCAGATATTAAACTGATAAGAACAGATACTACACTTGATCTTAGCCAAAAGGCCGAGAAGCGATAACCGTGAAAGGGGCGGGCCCAACAAGGTCCCCTTCATGGGCACTATCACTGCTTGCTGTCAGGGAGGCTGCCAGACAATTTTCCATGCACACTCTGGGCTGGGGGGCAGTCAACCACCAGTACACACAGCAGAACCTAAACCCATACCATTATTGCTAAGCAGCAAGACAGGGGCCCATTGCACTCCCACGGGGCCTTTTTAAATGCAATCCATAACCCGGATTTGCCAGGAACCCTTCTTACTCCTCCTACTTGCATGTGACACTGGGCTTAGGATCTGCATAGGAAACACACACACAAGCACACACCTACCTTTGTTGCCTGCAGATGCCTCCTTGGCTGTCCCCAAACGGTATCAAACCAACACCCACGGGAAGCTGTAAGCATAGAGGACATGCCTGCACCCCATTGGACTTACCTGTGTGGGTTAAACCCGGGTTATTTGACAACCTATGGCGGTGATGGTTCTGCTCAGGCAGAGCAGTGCTGATGCTCCTCATAAAGCTGTCGCTGCTGTGAAGGTTCTAGGTGACATCACAAATCCCTATGGTTACATACACAACAAAGCTGGGTTGTTGTTGTTTACACTCTGCAAGGCCTGTGGAAGTGAGTGACATCATAGCACTGTAGTTCTGAGGGTTCTAGATGGATGCAACAATCTCCTGTTGCTTCTATGAAGGCCATAATAGACGACATCACCAAACAGCTCCATAGTCACATACACAGCAAAGGAGAGATGTTGTTTACACCTAGTGATGTCAGTGGTATTGAGTGACATCACAGCACAGTGCTAAGGCTCCTGGGCCTGGACACAGCAGCGGCTGCAATATCTCAACGGAGAATACGTTTATATATATGTGTGTGTGTGCGCGTATATATATATATATATATATATATATATATATATATATATTTCTCCGCCGAAATCACTTTTAAACCCATTTCCACCTTTTTTTCCCTTCTCTTCCTCTTACTTTTTTTTCACGTTTTTTTACGTTTTTCTCCTTTTCGCCTCTTTTCTGGGCGTATTATTCTTCTTTTTCTTCTTTTTTTTCGTCTAATGCATACCCCATCAGTGCAGCAATGCTTATTCAATACCGCCAGCAGATGGAGACACTGGGGGATAATTTTCTAAGGATTTATACTGATTTTTCCTGTCTGAATTTGTCGCACAGAAAGTTGCAGGCCAAATATGTGTGACATTTCTGCGACTTTAGCTTCTAGAGCATTTTTACAACATTATACATAGGTGCTGAATACATAAAAAGCGACTGTTCAGCGACAGACAAGTCGCATCGGCTGAAAGTAGGCCAGAATGTCAGTCCATGTTGGAGCAGGTTTAGATACAGTCTAAAGCATAGATCTCAAAGTCTGTGCACAGAATTTAGCAAGGGCCTCGCACCTTCTGATGCATCAGGTAGGTGCACAATAGCATAGCCTAACCCTCTGTACTTTGGTCTATATTGATGCGGGACATAGACAGCCAGCTGATGACCAATCCATTAGTGCAATGGATGGCTGGAAGCATTTGTCTTTGCCTTTGCAATACCACAGAAGCAATGCATGGTCAATGTACAGCAATGACACACCTGTGTGAACAGCCAGGAGACCCCCCCCCCCCATGTTATGTTACATAGTTACATAGTTAGTACGGTCGAAAAAAGACATATGTCCATCAAGTTCAACCAGGGAATTAAGGGGTAGGGGTGTGGCGCGATATTGGGGAAGTGATGAGATTTTATATTTCTTCATAAGCATTAATCTTATTTTGTCAATTAGGAACATTCAGCACCCACCCGCTATCAAGGCAGCTGCCTATCATGTCATGCCCTACCTGCACAGGTGTGCTGGCTACTCAAATGATCCAATTAAGGAGGCCATTTAGTCAGCAGCAGCAGAAGTCCTGTGCCTGGACGCTCCAACAGCGGCCAGACACAAGCAGAAGCAGAAGCAGCAGCAGCACCACCTTTTGTTTTTTGGCTGCAGCAGCAGCAGCAGCAAGGCCCACAGGGCTGGCTAGCTGGCTAGCCAGCAAGCAGGTAGCAATGAAAGTAGGAATCTTTCTTTTTAACCCTGTAAGGGGGTGGTGCACTGTACCCGAAGATACTGCCATATCGGGTCAATGCATAGGGCGACGGAAGCAAGCTTCGAAATCGGCCCCCGTTCTCAAAAATCCATTTAATATATGGTCCCCAGATAGGGGACGTATCAGATATTAAACTGATAAGAACAGATACTACACTTGATCTTAGCCAAAAGGCCGAGAAGCGATAACCGTGAAAGGGGCGGGCCCAACAAGGTCCCCTTCATGGGCACTATCACTGCTTGCTGTCAGGGAGGCTGCCAGACAATTTTCCATGCACACTCTGGGCTGGGGGGCAGTCAACCACCAGTACACACAGCAGAACCTAAACCCATACCATTATTGCTAAGCAGCAAGACAGGGGCCCATTGCACTCCCACGGGGCCTTTTTAAATGCAATCCATAACCCGGATTTGCCAGGAACCCTTCTTACTCCTCCTACTTGCATGTGACACTGGGCTTAGGATCTGCATAGGAAACACACACACAAGCACACACCTACCTTTGTTGCCTGCAGATGCCTCCTTGGCTGTCCCCAAACGGTATCAAACCAACACCCACGGGAAGCTGTAAGCATAGAGGACATGCCTGCACCCCATTGGACTTACCTGTGTGGGTTAAACCCGGGTTATTTGACAACCTATGGCGGTGATGGTTCTGCTCAGGCAGAGCAGTGTTGATGCTCCTCATAAAGCTGTCGCTGCTGTGAAGGTTCTAGGTGACATCACAAATCCCTATGGTTACATACACAACAAAGCTGGGTTGTTGTTGTTTACACTCTGCAAGGCCTGTGGAAGTGAGTGACATCATAGCACTGTAGTTCTGAGGGTTCTAGATGGATGCAACAATCTCCTGTTGCTTCTATGAAGGCCATAATAGACGACATCACCAAACAGCTCCATAGTCACATACACAGCAAAGGAGAGATGTTGTTTACACCTAGTGATGTCAGTGGTATTGAGTGACATCACAGCACAGTGCTAAGGCTCCTGGGCCTGGACACAGCAGCGGCTGCAATATCTCAACGGAGAATACGTTTATATATATGTGTGTGTGTGCGCGTATATATATATATATATATATATATATATATATATATATATATATTTCTCCGCCGAAATCACTTTTAAACCCATTTCCACCTTTTTTTCCCTTCTCTTCCTCTTACTTTTTTTTCACGTTTTTTTACGTTTTTCTCCTTTTCGCCTCTTTTCTGGGCGTATTATTCTTCTTTTTCTTCTTTTTTTTCGTCTAATGCATACCCCATCAGTGCAGCAATGCTTATTCAATACCGCCAGCAGATGGAGACACTGGGGGATAATTTTCTAAGGATTTATACTGATTTTTCCTGTCTGAATTTGTCGCACAGAAAGTTGCAGGCCAAATATGTGTGACATTTCTGCGACTTTAGCTTCTAGAGCATTTTTACAACATTATACATAGGTGCTGAATACATAAAAAGCGACTGTTCAGCGACAGACAAGTCGCATCGGCTGAAAGTAGGCCAGAATGTCAGTCCATGTTGGAGCAGGTTTAGATACAGTCTAAAGCATAGATCTCAAAGTCTGTGCACAGAATTTAGCAAGGGCCTCGCACCTTCTGATGCATCAGGTAGGTGCACAATAGCATAGCCTAACCCTCTGTACTTTGGTCTATATTGATGCGGGACATAGACAGCCAGCTGATGACCAATCCATTAGTGCAATGGATGGCTGGAAGCATTTGTCTTTGCCTTTGCAATACCACAGAAGCAATGCATGGTCAATGTACAGCAATGACACACCTGTGTGAACAGCCAGGAGACCCCCCCCCCCCATGTTATGTTACATAGTTACATAGTTAGTACGGTCGAAAAAAGACATATGTCCATCAAGTTCAACCAGGGAATTAAGGGGTAGGGGTGTGGCGCGATATTGGGGAAGGGATGAGATTTTATATTTCTTCATAAGCATTAATCTTATTTTGTCAATTAGGAACATTCAGCACCCACCCGCTATCAAGGCAGCTGCCTATCATGTCATGCCCTACCTGCACAGGTGTGCTGGCTACTCAAATGATCCAATTAAGGAGGCCATTTAGTCAGCAGCAGCAGAAGTCCTGTGCCTGGACGCTCCAACAGCGGCCAGACACAAGCAGAAGCAGCAGCAGCACCACCTTTTGTTTTTTGGCTGCAGCAGCAGCAGCAGCAAGGCCCACAGGGCTGGCTAGCTGGCTAGCCAGCAAGCAGGTAGCAATGAAAGTAGGAATCTTTCTTTTTAACCCTGTAAGGGGGTGGTGCACTGTACCCGAAGATACTGCCATATCGGGTCAATGCATAGGGCGACGGAAGCAAGCTTCGAAATCGGCCCCCGTTCTCAAAAATCCATTTAATATATGGTCCCCAGATAGGGGACGTATCAGATATTAAACTGATAAGAACAGATACTACACTTGATCTTAGCCAAAAGGCCGAGAAGCGATAACCGTGAAAGGGGCGGGCCCAACAAGGTCCCCTTCATGGGCACTATCACTGCTTGCTGTCAGGGAGGCTGCCAGACAATTTTCCATGCACACTCTGGGCTGGGGGGCAGTCAACCACCAGTACACACAGCAGAACCTAAACCCATACCATTATTGCTAAGCAGCAAGACAGGGGCCCATTGCACTCCCACGGGGCCTTTTTAAATGCAATCCATAACCCGGATTTGCCAGGAACCCTTCTTACTCCTCCTACTTGCATGTGACACTGGGCTTAGGATCTGCATAGGAAACACACACACAAGCACACACCTACCTTTGTTGCCTGCAGATGCCTCCTTGGCTGTCCCCAAACGGTATCAAACCAACACCCACGGGAAGCTGTAAGCATAGAGGACATGCCTGCACCCCATTGGACTTACCTGTGTGGGTTAAACCCGGGTTATTTGACAACCTATGGCGGTGATGGTTCTGCTCAGGCAGAGCAGTGCTGATGCTCCTCATAAAGCTGTCGCTGCTGTGAAGGTTCTAGGTGACATCACAAATCCCTATGGTTACATACACAACAAAGCTGGGTTGTTGTTGTTTACACTCTGCAAGGCCTGTGGAAGTGAGTGACATCATAGCACTGTAGTTCTGAGGGTTCTAGATGGATGCAACAATCTCCTGTTGCTTCTATGAAGGCCATAATAGACGACATCACCAAACAGCTCCATAGTCACATACACAGCAAAGGAGAGATGTTGTTTACACCTAGTGATGTCAGTGGTATTGAGTGACATCACAGCACAGTGCTAAGGCTCCTGGGCCTGGACACAGCAGCGGCTGCAATATCTCAACGGAGAATACGTTTATATATATGTGTGTGTGTGCGCGTATATATATATATATATATATATATATATATATATATATATATATTTCTCCGCCGAAATCACTTTTAAACCCATTTCCACCTTTTTTTCCCTTCTCTTCCTCTTACTTTTTTTTCACGTTTTTTTACGTTTTTCTCCTTTTCGCCTCTTTTCTGGGCGTATTATTCTTCTTTTTCTTCTTTTTTTTCGTCTAATGCATACCCCATCAGTGCAGCAATGCTTATTCAATACCGCCAGCAGATGGAGACACTGGGGGATAATTTTCTAAGGATTTATACTGATTTTTCCTGTCTGAATTTGTCGCACAGAAAGTTGCAGGCCAAATATGTGTGACATTTCTGCGACTTTAGCTTCTAGAGCATTTTTACAACATTATACATAGGTGCTGAATACATAAAAAGCGACTGTTCAGCGACAGACAAGTCGCATCGGCTGAAAGTAGGCCAGAATGTCAGTCCATGTTGGAGCAGGTTTAGATACAGTCTAAAGCATAGATCTCAAAGTCTGTGCACAGAATTTAGCAAGGGCCTCGCACCTTCTGATGCATCAGGTAGGTGCACAATAGCATAGCCTAACCCTCTGTACTTTGGTCTATATTGATGCGGGACATAGACAGCCAGCTGATGACCAATCCATTAGTGCAATGGATGGCTGGAAGCATTTGTCTTTGCCTTTGCAATACCACAGAAGCAATGCATGGTCAATGTACAGCAATGACACACCTGTGTGAACAGCCAGGAGACCCCCCCCCCCCATGTTATGTTACATAGTTACATAGTTAGTACGGTCGAAAAAAGACATATGTCCATCAAGTTCAACCAGGGAATTAAGGGGTAGGGGTGTGGCGCGATATTGGGGAAGGGATGAGATTTTATATTTCTTCATAAGCATTAATCTTATTTTGTCAATTAGGAACATTCAGCACCCACCCGCTATCAAGGCAGCTGCCTATCATGTCATGCCCTACCTGCACAGGTGTGCTGGCTACTCAAATGATCCAATTAAGGAGGCCATTTAGTCAGCAGCAGCAGAAGTCCTGTGCCTGGACGCTCCAACAGCGGCCAGACACAAGCAGAAGCAGAAGCAGCAGCAGCACCACCTTTTGTTTTTTGGCTGCAGCAGCAGCAGCAGCAAGGCCCACAGGGCTGGCTAGCTGGCTAGCCAGCAAGCAGGTAGCAATGAAAGTAGGAATCTTTCTTTTTAACCCTGTAAGGGGGTGGTGCACTGTACCCGAAGATACTGCCATATCGGGTCAATGCATAGGGCGACGGAAGCAAGCTTCGAAATCGGCCCCCGTTCTCAAAAATCCATTTAATATATGGTCCCCAGATAGGGGACGTATCAGATATTAAACTGATAAGAACAGATACTACACTTGATCTTAGCCAAAAGGCCGAGAAGCGATAACCGTGAAAGGGGCGGGCCCAACAAGGTCCCCTTCATGGGCACTATCACTGCTTGCTGTCAGGGAGGCTGCCAGACAATTTTCCATGCACACTCTGGGCTGGGGGGCAGTCAACCACCAGTACACACAGCAGAACCTAAACCCATACCATTATTGCTAAGCAGCAAGACAGGGGCCCATTGCACTCCCACGGGGCCTTTTTAAATGCAATCCATAACCCGGATTTGCCAGGAACCCTTCTTACTCCTCCTACTTGCATGTGACACTGGGCTTAGGATCTGCATAGGAAACACACACACAAGCACACACCTACCTTTGTTGCCTGCAGATGCCTCCTTGGCTGTCCCCAAACGGTATCAAACCAACACCCACGGGAAGCTGTAAGCATAGAGGACATGCCTGCACCCCATTGGACTTACCTGTGTGGGTTAAACCCGGGTTATTTGACAACCTATGGCGGTGATGGTTCTGCTCAGGCAGAGCAGTGCTGATGCTCCTCATAAAGCTGTCGCTGCTGTGAAGGTTCTAGGTGACATCACAAATCCCAATCCCTATGGTTACATACACAACAAAGCTGGGTTGTTGTTGTTTACACTCTGCAAGGCCTGTGGAAGTGAGTGACATCATAGCACTGTAGTTCTGAGGGTTCTAGATGGATGCAACAATCTCCTGTTGCTTCTATGAAGGCCATAATAGACGACATCACCAAACAGCTCCATAGTCACATACACAGCAAAGGAGAGATGTTGTTTACACCTAGTGATGTCAGTGGTATTGAGTGACATCACAGCACAGTGCTAAGGCTCCTGGGCCTGGACACAGCAGCGGCTGCAATATCTCAACGGAGAATACGTTTATATATATGTGTGTGTGTGCGCGTATATATATATATATATATATATATATATATATATATATATATATATTTCTCCGCCGAAATCACTTTTAAACCCATTTCCACCTTTTTTTCCCTTCTCTTCCTCTTACTTTTTTTTCACGTTTTTTTACGTTTTTCTCCTTTTCGCCTCTTTTCTGGGCGTATTATTCTTCTTTTTCTTCTTTTTTTTCGTCTAATGCATACCCCATCAGTGCAGCAATGCTTATTCAATACCGCCAGCAGATGGAGACACTGGGGGATAATTTTCTAAGGATTTATACTGATTTTTCCTGTCTGAATTTGTCGCACAGAAAGTTGCAGGCCAAATATGTGTGACATTTCTGCGACTTTAGCTTCTAGAGCATTTTTACAACATTATACATAGGTGCTGAATACATAAAAAGCGACTGTTCAGCGACAGACAAGTCGCATCGGCTGAAAGTAGGCCAGAATGTCAGTCCATGTTGGAGCAGGTTTAGATACAGTCTAAAGCATAGATCTCAAAGTCTGTGCACAGAATTTAGCAAGGGCCTCGCACCTTCTGATGCATCAGGTAGGTGCACAATAGCATAGCCTAACCCTCTGTACTTTGGTCTATATTGATGCGGGACATAGACAGCCAGCTGATGACCAATCCATTAGTGCAATGGATGGCTGGAAGCATTTGTCTTTGCCTTTGCAATACCACAGAAGCAATGCATGGTCAATGTACAGCAATGACACACCTGTGTGAACAGCCAGGAGACCCCCCCCCCCCATGTTATGTTACATAGTTACATAGTTAGTACGGTCGAAAAAAGACATATGTCCATCAAGTTCAACCAGGGAATTAAGGGGTAGGGGTGTGGCGCGATATTGGGGAAGGGATGAGATTTTATATTTCTTCATAAGCATTAATCTTATTTTGTCAATTAGGAACATTCAGCACCCACCCGCTATCAAGGCAGCTGCCTATCATGTCATGCCCTACCTGCACAGGTGTGCTGGCTACTCAAATGATCCAATTAAGGAGGCCATTTAGTCAGCAGTGTTACGCCGAGCGCTCCGGGTCCCCGCTCCTCCCCGGAGCGCTCGCTTCACTCTCCCCGCGGCAGCGCTCCGGTCACGTCCTCTGACCCGGGGCGCTGCGATTCCGCTGCCAGCCGGGATGCGATTCGCGATGCGGGTAGCGCCCGCTCGCGATGCGCACCCCGACTCCCCTACCTGACTCGCTCTCCGTCTGTTCTGTCCCGGCGCGCGCGGCCCCGCTCCCTAGGGCGCGCGCGCGCCGGGTCTCTGCGATTTAAAGGGCCACTGCGCCGCTGATTGGCGCAGTGGTCCCAATTAGTGTGTTCACCTGTGCACTTCCCTATATCACCTCACTTCCCCTGCACTCCCTGGCCGGATCTTGTTGCCTTAGTGCCAGTGAAAGCGTTCCTTGTGTGTTCCTTGCCTGTGTTTCCAGACCTTCTGCCGTTGCCCCTGACTACGATCCTTGCTGCCTGCCCCGACCTTCTGCTACGTCCGACCTTGCTTTTGCCTACTCCCTTGTACCGCGCCTATCTTCAGCAGCCAGAGAGGTGAGCCGTTGCTAGTGGATACGACCTGGTCACTACCGCCGCAGCAAGACCATCCCGCTTTGCGGCGGGCTCTGGTGAAAACCAGTAGTGGCTTAGAACCGGTCCACTAGCACGGTCCACGCCAATCCCTCTCTGGCACAGAGGATCCACTACCTGCCAGCCGGCATCGTGACAGTAGATCCGGCCATGGATCCCGCTGAAGTTCCTCTGCCAGTTGTCGCTGACCTCACCACGGTGGTCGCCCAGCAGTCACAACAGATAGCGCAACAAGGCCAACAGCTGTCTCAACTGACCGTTATGCTACAACAGTTACTACCACAGCTTCAGCAGTCATCTCCTCCGCCAGCTCCTGCACCTCCTCCGCAGCGAGTGGCCGCTCCTGGGATACGCTTATCCTTGCCGGATAAATTTGATGGGGACTCTAAGTTTTGCCGTGGCTTTCTTTCCCAATGTTCCCTGCATCTGGAGATGATGTCGGACCTGTTTCCCACTGAAAGGTCTAAGGTGGCTTTCGTAGTCAGCCTTCTGTCCGGAAAAGCCCTGTCATGGGCCACACCGCTCTGGGACCGCAATGACCCCGTCACTGCCTCTGTACACTCCTTCTTCTCGGAAATCCGAAGTGTCTTTGAGGAACCTGCCCGAGCCTCTTCTGCTGAGACTGCCCTGTTGAACCTGGTCCAGGGTAATTCTTCCGTTGGCGAGTATGCCGTACAATTCCGTACTCTTGCTTCAGAATTGTCCTGGAATAATGAGGCCCTCTGCGCGACCTTCAAAAAAGGCCTATCCAGCAACATTAAAGATGTTCTGGCCGCACGAGAAATTCCTGCTAATCTACATGAACTTATTCACCTAGCCACTCGCATTGACATGCGTTTTTCCGAAAGGCGTCAGGAACTCCGCCAAGATATGGACTCTGTTCGCACGAGGCGTTTCTTCTCCTCGGCTCCTCTCTCCTCTGGTCCCCTGCAATCTGTTCCTGTGCCTCCCGCCGTGGAGGCTATGCAGGTCGACCGGTCTCGCCTGACACCTCAAGAGAGGACACGACGCCGTATGGAGAACCTCTGCCTGTACTGTGCTAGTACCGAACACTTCCTGAGAGATTGTCCTATCCGTCCTCCCCGCCTGGAAAGACGTACGCTGACTCCGCACAAAAGTGAGACAGTCCTTGATGTCTACTCTGCTTCTCCACGTCTTACTGTGCCTGTGCGGATGTCTGCCTCTGCCTTCTCCTTCTCTACAGTGGCCTTCTTGGACTCTGGATCTGCAGGAAATTTTATTTTGGCCTCTCTCGTCAACAGGTTCAACATCCCGGTGACCAGTCTCGCCAGACCCCTCTACATCAATTGTGTAAATAATGAAAGATTGGACTGTACCATACGTTTCCGCACGGAGCCCCTTCTTATGAGCATCGGATCTCATCATGAGAGGATTGAACTTTTGGTCCTCCCCAATTGCACCTCGGAAATTCTCCTTGGACTTCCTTGGCTTCAACTTCATTCCCCTACCCTGGATTGGTCCACTGGGGAGATCAAGAGTTGGGGGTCCTCTTGTTCCAAGAACTGTCTAAAACCGGTTCCCAGTAACCCTTGCCGTAACTCTGTGGTTCCTCCAGTAACCGGTCTCCCTAAGGCCTATATGGACTTCGCGGATGTTTTCTGCAAAAAACAAGCTGAGACTCTACCTCCTCACAGGCCTTATGATTGCCCTATCGACCTCCTCCCGGGCACTACTCCACCCCGGGGCAGAATTTATCCTCTCTCTGCCCCAGAGACTCTTGCCATGTCCGAATACGTCCAGGAGAATCTAAAAAAGGGCTTTATCCGTAAATCCTCCTCTCCTGCCGGAGCCGGATTTTTCTTTGTGTCCAAAAAAGATGGCTCCCTACGTCCTTGCATTGACTACCGCGGTCTTAATAAAATCACGGTTAAGAACCGCTACCCCTTACCCCTCATCTCTGAACTCTTTGATCGCCTCCAAGGTGCCCACATCTTCACTAAATTGGACTTAAGAGGCGCCTATAACCTCATCCGCATCAGAGAGGGGGACGAGTGGAAAACGGCATTTAACACCAGAGATGGACACTTTGAGTATCTGGTCATGCCCTTTGGACTGTGCAACGCCCCTGCCGTCTTCCAAGACTTTGTCAATGAAATTTTTCGTGATCTGTTATACTCCTGTGTTGTTGTATATCTGGACGATATCCTAATTTTTTCTGCCAATCTAGAAGAACACCGCCAGCATGTCCGTATGGTTCTTCAGAGACTTCGTGACAACCAACTCTATGCCAAAATTGAGAAATGTCTGTTTGAATGCCAATCTCTTCCTTTTCTAGGATATTTGGTCTCTGGCCAGGGACTACAGATGGATCCAGACAAACTCTCTGCCGTCTTAGATTGGCCACGCCCCTCCGGACTCCGTGCTATCCAACGCTTTTTGGGGTTCGCCAATTATTACAGGCAATTTATTCCACATTTTTCTACCATTGTGGCTCCTATCGTGGCTTTAACCAAAAAAAATGCTGATCCCAAGTCCTGGCCTCCTCAAGCAGAAGACGCCTTTAAACGACTCAAGTCTGCCTTTTCTTCGGCTCCCGTCCTCTCCAGACCTGACCCTTCCAAACCCTTCCTATTGGAGGTTGATGCCTCCTCAGTGGGAGCTGGAGCTGTTCTTCTACAAAAAAATTCTTCCGGGCATGCTGTCACTTGTGGTTTTTTCTCTAGGACCTTCTCTCCAGCGGAGAGGAACTACTCCATCGGGGATCGAGAGCTTCTAGCCATTAAATTAGCACTTGAGGAATGGAGGCATCTATTGGAGGGATCAAGTTCTCCTGTTATTATCTACACCGACCACAAGAACCTCTCCTACCTCCAGTCTGCCCAACGGCTGAATCCTCGCCAGGCCCGGTGGTCTCTGTTCTTTGCCCGATTTAATTTTGAGATTCACTTTCGTCCTGCCGATAAGAACATTAGGGCCGATGCTCTCTCTCGTTCCTCGGATGCCTCAGAAGTTGAACTCTCTCCGCAACACATCATTCCACCTGACTGCCTGATCTCCACTTCTCCTGCCTCCATCAGGCAGACTCCTCCAGGAAAGACCTTTGTTTCTCCTCGCCAACGCCTCGGAATCCTCAAATGGGGTCACTCCTCCCATCTCGCAGGTCATGCGGGTATCAAGAAATCTGTGCAACTCATCTCCCGCTTCTATTGGTGGCCGACTCTGGAGACGGATGTTGTGGACTTTGTGCGAGCCTGCACTATCTGTGCCCGGGATAAGACTCCTCGCCAGAAGCCCGCTGGTTTTCTTCATCCTCTGCCTGTCCCCGAACAGCCTTGGTCTCTGATTGGTATGGATTTTATTACTGATTTACCCCCTTCCCGTGGCAACACTGTTATTTGGGTGGTCGTTGATCGATTCTCCAAAATGGCACATTTCATCCCTCTTCCTGGTCTTCCTTCTGCGCCTCAGTTGGCTAAACAATTTTTTGTACACATTTTTCGTCTTCACGGGTTGCCTACGCAGATTGTCTCGGATAGAGGCGTCCAATTCGTGTCTAAATTCTGGAGGGCTCTCTGTAAACAACTCAAGATTAAATTAAATTTTTCTTCTGCATATCATCCCCAGTCCAATGGACAAGTAGAAAGGATTAACCAGATCTTGGGTGATTATTTGCGACATTTTGTTTCCTCCCGCCAGGATGACTGGGCAGATCTCCTCCCATGGGCCGAATTCTCGTATAACTTCAGGGTCTCTGAGTCTTCCTCCAAATCCCCATTTTTCGTGGTGTACGGCCGTCACCCTCTTCCCCCCCTCCCTACTCCCTTGCCCTCTGGTCTGCCCGCTGTGGATGAAATTTCTCGTGACCTTTCCATCATATGGAGAGAGACCCAAAATTCTCTCTTACAGGCTTCATCACGCATGAAGAAGTTCGCGGATAAGAAAAGAAGAGCTCCCCCCGTTTTTTCCCCTGGAGACAAGGTATGGCTCTCCGCTAAATATGTCCGCTTCCGTGTCCCTAGCTACAAGTTGGGACCACGCTATCTTGGTCCTTTCAAAATTTTGTGTCAAATTAATCCTGTCTCTTATAAACTTCTTCTTCCTCCCTCTCTTCGTATCCCTAATGCCTTTCACGTCTCTCTTCTCAAACCACTCATCCTCAACCGTTTTTCTCCCAAATCTGTTCCTCCCACTCCTGTTTCCGGCTCCTCGGACATCTTCTCGGTCAAAGAAATTTTAGCTGCCAAAAAGGTCAGAGGGAAAAATTTTTTTTTAGTGGACTGGGAGGGTTGTGGTCCTGAAGAGAGATCCTGGGAACCTGAGGACAACATCCTAGACAAAAGTCTGCTCCTCAGGTTCTCAGGCTCTAAGAAGAGGGGGAGACCCAAGGGGGGGGGTACTGTTACGCCGAGCGCTCCGGGTCCCCGCTCCTCCCCGGAGCGCTCGCTTCACTCTCCCCGCGGCAGCGCTCCGGTCACGTCCTCTGACCCGGGGCGCTGCGATTCCGCTGCCAGCCGGGATGCGATTCGCGATGCGGGTAGCGCCCGCTCGCGATGCGCACCCCGGCTCCCCTACCTGACTCGCTCTCCGTCTGTTCTGTCCCGGCGCGCGCGGCCCCGCTCCCTAGGGCGCGCGCGCGCCGGGTCTCTGCGATTTAAAGGGCCACTGCGCCGCTGATTGGCGCAGTGGTCCCAATTAGTGTGTTCACCTGTGCACTTCCCTATATCACCTCACTTCCCCTGCACTCCCTGGCCGGATCTTGTTGCCTTAGTGCCAGTGAAAGCGTTCCTTGTGTGTTCCTTGCCTGTGTTTCCAGACCTTCTGCCGTTGCCCCTGACTACGATCCTTGCTGCCTGCCCCGACCTTCTGCTACGTCCGACCTTGCTTTTGCCTACTCCCTTGTACCGCGCCTATCTTCAGCAGCCAGAGAGGTGAGCCGTTGCTAGTGGATACGACCTGGTCACTACCGCCGCAGCAAGACCATCCCGCTTTGCGGCGGGCTCTGGTGAAAACCAGTAGTGGCTTAGAACCGGTCCACTAGCACGGTCCACGCCAATCCCTCTCTGGCACAGAGGATCCACTACCTGCCAGCCGGCATCGTGACAAGCAGCAGCAGAAGTCCTGTGCCTGGACGCTCCAACAGCGGCCAGACACAAGCAGAAGCAGAAGCAGCAGCAGCACCACCTTTTGTTTTTTGGCTGCAGCAGCAGCAGCAGGGCCCACAGGGCTGGCTAGCTGGCTAGCCAGCAAGCAGGTAGCAATGAAAGTAGGAATCTTTCTTTTTAACCCTGTAAGGGGGTGGTGCACTGTACCCGAAGATACTGCCATATCGGGTCAATGCATAGGGCGACGGAAGCAAGCTTCGAAATCGGCCCCCGTTCTCAAAAATCCATTTAATATATGGTCCCCAGATAGGGGACGTATCAGATATTAAACTGATAAGAACAGATACTACACTTGATCTTAGCCAAAAGGCCGAGAAGCGATAACCGTGAAAGGGGCGGGCCCAACAAGGTCCCCTTCATGGGCACTATCACTGCTTGCTGTCAGGGAGGCTGCCAGACAATTTTCCATGCACACTCTGGGCTGGGGGGCAGTCAACCACCAGTACACACAGCAGAACCTAAACCCATACCATTATTGCTAAGCAGCAAGACAGGGGCCCATTGCACTCCCACGGGGCCTTTTTAAATGCAATCCATAACCCGGATTTGCCAGGAACCCTTCTTACTCCTCCTACTTGCATGTGACACTGGGCTTAGGATCTGCATAGGAAACACACACACAAGCACACACCTACCTTTGTTGCCTGCAGATGCCTCCTTGGCTGTCCCCAAACGGTATCAAACCAACACCCACGGGAAGCTGTAAGCATAGAGGACATGCCTGCACCCCATTGGACTTACCTGTGTGGGTTAAACCCGGGTTATTTGACAACCTATGGCGGTGATGGTTCTGCTCAGGCAGAGCAGTGCTGATGCTCCTCATAAAGCTGTCGCTGCTGTGAAGGTTCTAGGTGACATCACAAATCCCTATGGTTACATACACAACAAAGCTGGGTTGTTGTTGTTTACACTCTGCAAGGCCTGTGGAAGTGAGTGACATCATAGCACTGTAGTTCTGAGGGTTCTAGATGGATGCAACAATCTCCTGTTGCTTCTATGAAGGCCATAATAGACGACATCACCAAACAGCTCCATAGTCACATACACAGCAAAGGAGAGATGTTGTTTACACCTAGTGATGTCAGTGGTATTGAGTGACATCACAGCACAGTGCTAAGGCTCCTGGGCCTGGACACAGCAGCGGCTGCAATATCTCAACGGAGAATACGTTTATATATATGTGTGTGTGTGCGCGTATATATATATATATATATATATATATATATATATATATATATATATTTCTCCGCCGAAATCACTTTTAAACCCATTTCCACCTTTTTTTCCCTTCTCTTCCTCTTACTTTTTTTTCACGTTTTTTTACGTTTTTCTCCTTTTCGCCTCTTTTCTGGGCGTATTATTCTTCTTTTTCTTCTTTTTTTTCGTCTAATGCATACCCCATCAGTGCAGCAATGCTTATTCAATACCGCCAGCAGATGGAGACACTGGGGGATAATTTTCTAAGGATTTATACTGATTTTTCCTGTCTGAATTTGTCGCACAGAAAGTTGCAGGCCAAATATGTGTGACATTTCTTCGACTTTAGCTTCTAGAGCATTTTTACAACATTATACATAGGTGCTGAATACATAAAAAGCGACTGTTCAGCGACAGACAAGTCGCATCGGCTGAAAGTAGGCCAGAATGTCAGTCCATGTTGGAGCAGGTTTAGATACAGTCTAAAGCATAGATCTCAAAGTCTGTGCACAGAATTTAGCAAGGGCCTCGCACCTTCTGATGCATCAGGTAGGTGCACAATAGCATAGCCTAACCCTCTGTACTTTGGTCTATATTGATGCGGGACATAGACAGCCAGCTGATGACCAATCCATTAGTGCAATGGATGGCTGGAAGCATTTGTCTTTGCCTTTGCAATACCACAGAAGCAATGCATGGTCAATGTACAGCAATGACACACCTGTGTGAACAGCCAGGAGACCCCCCCCCCCCATGTTATGTTACATAGTTACATAGTTAGTACGGTCGAAAAAAGACATATGTCCATCAAGTTCAACCAGGGAATTAAGGGGTAGGGGTGTGGCGCGATATTGGGGAAGGGATGAGATTTTATATTTCTTCATAAGCATTAATCTTATTTTGTCAATTAGGAACATTCAGCACCCACCCGCTATCAAGGCAGCTGCCTATCATGTCATGCCCTACCTGCACAGGTGTGCTGGCTACTCAAATGATCCAATTAAGGAGGCCATTTAGTCAGCAGCAGCAGAAGTCCTGTGCCTGGACGCTCCAACAGCGGCCAGACACAAGCAGAAGCAGAAGCAGCAGCAGCACCACCTTTTGTTTTTTGGCTGCAGCAGCAGCAGCAGCAAGGCCCACAGGGCTGGCTAGCTGGCTAGCCAGCAAGCAGGTAGCAATGAAAGTAGGAATCTTTCTTTTTAACCCTGTAAGGGGGTGGTGCACTGTACCCGAAGATACTGCCATATCGGGTCAATGCATAGGGCGACGGAAGCAAGCTTCGAAATCGGCCCCCGTTCTCAAAAATCCATTTAATATATGGTCCCCAGATAGGGGACGTATCAGATATTAAACTGATAAGAACAGATACTACACTTGATCTTAGCCAAAAGGCCGAGAAGCGATAACCGTGAAAGGGGCGGGCCCAACAAGGTCCCCTTCATGGGCACTATCACTGCTTGCTGTCAGGGAGGCTGCCAGACAATTTTCCATGCACACTCTGGGCTGGGGGGCAGTCAACCACCAGTACACACAGCAGAACCTAAACCCATACCATTATTGCTAAGCAGCAAGACAGGGGCCCATTGCACTCCCACGGGGCCTTTTTAAATGCAATCCATAACCCGGATTTGCCAGGAACCCTTCTTACTCCTCCTACTTGCATGTGACACTGGGCTTAGGATCTGCATAGGAAACACACACACAAGCACACACCTACCTTTGTTGCCTGCAGATGCCTCCTTGGCTGTCCCCAAACGGTATCAAACCAACACCCACGGGAAGCTGTAAGCATAGAGGACATGCCTGCACCCCATTGGACTTACCTGTGTGGGTTAAACCCGGGTTATTTGACAACCTATGGCGGTGATGGTTCTGCTCAGGCAGAGCAGTGCTGATGCTCCTCATAAAGCTGTCGCTGCTGTGAAGGTTCTAGGTGACATCACAAATCCCTATGGTTACATACACAACAAAGCTGGGTTGTTGTTGTTTACACTCTGCAAGGCCTGTGGAAGTGAGTGACATCATAGCACTGTAGTTCTGAGGGTTCTAGATGGATGCAACAATCTCCTGTTGCTTCTATGAAGGCCATAATAGACGACATCACCAAACAGCTCCATAGTCACATACACAGCAAAGGAGAGATGTTGTTTACACCTAATGATGTCAGTGGTATTGAGTGACATCACAGCACAGTGCTAAGGCTCCTGGGCCTGGACACAGCAGCGGCTGCAATATCTCAACGGAGAATACGTTTATATATATGTGTGTGTGTGCGCGTATATATATATATATATATATATATATATATATATATATATATATATATATATATTTCTCCGCCGAAATCACTTTTAAACCCATTTCCACCTTTTTTTCCCTTCTCTTCCTCTTACTTTTTTTTCACGTTTTTTTACGTTTTTCTCCTTTTCGCCTCTTTTCTGGGCGTATTATTCTTCTTTTTCTTCTTTTTTTTCGTCTAATGCATACCCCATCAGTGCAGCAATGCTTATTCAATACCGCCAGCAGATGGAGACACTGGGGGATAATTTTCTAAGGATTTATACTGATTTTTCCTGTCTGAATTTGTCGCACAGAAAGTTGCAGGCCAAATATGTGTGACATTTCTGCGACTTTAGCTTCTAGAGCATTTTTACAACATTATACATAGGTGCTGAATACATAAAAAGCGACTGTTCAGCGACAGACAAGTCGCATCGGCTGAAAGTAGGCCAGAATGTCAGTCCATGTTGGAGCAGGTTTAGATACAGTCTAAAGCATAGATCTCAAAGTCTGTGCACAGAATTTAGCAAGGGCCTCGCACCTTCTGATGCATCAGGTAGGTGCACAATAGCATAGCCTAACCCTCTGTACTTTGGTCTATATTGATGCGGGACATAGACAGCCAGCTGATGACCAATCCATTAGTGCAATGGATGGCTGGAAGCATTTGTCTTTGCCTTTGCAATACCACAGAAGCAATGCATGGTCAATGTACAGCAATGACACACCTGTGTGAACAGCCAGGAGACCCCCCCCCCCCATGTTATGTTACATAGTTACATAGTTAGTACGGTCGAAAAAAGACATATGTCCATCAAGTTCAACCAGGGAATTAAGGGGTAGGGGTGTGGCGCGATATTGGGGAAGGGATGAGATTTTATATTTCTTCATAAGCATTAATCTTATTTTGTCAATTAGGAACATTCAGCACCCACCCGCTATCAAGGCAGCTGCCTATCATGTCATGCCCTACCTGCACAGGCCGAGAAGCGATAACCGTGAAAGGGGCGGGCCCAACAAGGTCCCCTTCATGGGCACTATCACTGCTTGCTGTCAGGGAGGCTGCCAGACAATTTTCCATGCACACTCTGGGCTGGGGGGCAGTCAACCACCAGTACACACAGCAGAACCTAAACCCATACCATTATTGCTAAGCAGCAAGACAGGGGCCCATTGCACTCCCACGGGGCCTTTTTAAATGCAATCCATAACCCGGATTTGCCAGGAACCCTTCTTACTCCTCCTACTTGCATGTGACACTGGGCTTAGGATCTGCATAGGAAACACACACACAAGCACACACCTACCTTTGTTGCCTGCAGATGCCTCCTTGGCTGTCCCCAAACGGTATCAAACCAACACCCACGGGAAGCTGTAAGCATAGAGGACATGCCTGCACCCCATTGGACTTACCTGTGTGGGTTAAACCCGGGTTATTTGACAACCTATGGCGGTGATGGTTCTGCTCAGGCAGAGCAGTGCTGATGCTCCTCATAAAGCTGTCGCTGCTGTGAAGGTTCTAGGTGACATCACAAATCCCTATGGTTACATACACAACAAAGCTGGGTTGTTGTTGTTTACACTCTGCAAGGCCTGTGGAAGTGAGTGACATCATAGCACTGTAGTTCTGAGGGTTCTAGATGGATGCAACAATCTCCTGTTGCTTCTATGAAGGCCATAATAGACGACATCACCAAACAGCTCCATAGTCACATACACAGCAAAGGAGAGATGTTGTTTACACCTAGTGATGTCAGTGGTATTGAGTGACATCACAGCACAGTGCTAAGGCTCCTGGGCCTGGACACAGCAGCGGCTGCAATATCTCAACGGAGAATACGTTTATA
This sequence comes from Hyla sarda, assembly GCF_029499605.1. Classification (NCBI taxonomy): domain Eukaryota; kingdom Metazoa; phylum Chordata; class Amphibia; order Anura; family Hylidae; genus Hyla; species Hyla sarda. The sequence continues at coordinate 127,504 of NW_026610676.1, forward strand.
TATATGTGTGTGTGTGCGCGTATATATATATATATATATATATATATATATATATATATATATATATATATATATTTCTCCGCCGAAATCACTTTTAAACCCATTTCCACCTTTTTTTCCCTTCTCTTCCTCTTACTTTTTTTTCACGTTTTTTTACGTTTTTCTCCTTTTCGCCTCTTTTCTGGGCGTATTATTCTTCTTTTTCTTCTTTTTTTTCGTCTAATGCATACCCCATCAGTGCAGCAATGCTTATTCAATACCGCCAGCAGATGGAGACACTGGGGGATAATTTTCTAAGGATTTATACTGATTTTTCCTGTCTGAATTTGTCGCACAGAAAGTTGCAGGCCAAATATGTGTGACATTTCTGCGACTTTAGCTTCTAGAGCATTTTTACAACATTATACATAGGTGCTGAATACATAAAAAGCGACTGTTCAGCGACAGACAAGTCGCATCGGCTGAAAGTAGGCCAGAATGTCAGTCCATGTTGGAGCAGGTTTAGATACAGTCTAAAGCATAGATCTCAAAGTCTGTGCACAGAATTTAGCAAGGGCCTCGCACCTTCTGATGCATCAGGTAGGTGCACAATAGCATAGCCTAACCCTCTGTACTTTGGTCTATATTGATGCGGGACATAGACAGCCAGCTGATGACCAATCCATTAGTGCAATGGATGGCTGGAAGCATTTGTCTTTGCCTTTGCAATACCACAGAAGCAATGCATGGTCAATGTACAGCAATGACACACCTGTGTGAACAGCCAGGAGACCCCCCCCCCCCATGTTATGTTACATAGTTACATAGTTAGTACGGTCGAAAAAAGACATATGTCCATCAAGTTCAACCAGGGAATTAAGGGGTAGGGGTGTGGCGCGATATTGGGGAAGGGATGAGATTTTATATTTCTTCATAAGCATTAATCTTATTTTGTCAATTAGGAACATTCAGCACCCACCCGCTATCAAGGCAGCTGCCTATCATGTCATGCCCTACCTGCACAGGTGTGCTGGCTACTCAAATGATCCAATTAAGGAGGCCATTTAGTCAGCAGCAGCAGAAGTCCTGTGCCTGGACGCTCCAACAGCGGCCAGACACAAGCAGAAGCAGAAGCAGCAGCAGCACCACCTTTTGTTTTTTGGCTGCAGCAGCAGCAGCAGCAAGGCCCACAGGGCTGGCTAGCTGGCTAGCCAGCAAGCAGGTAGCAATGAAAGTAGGAATCTTTCTTTTTAACCCTGTAAGGGGGTGGTGCACTGTACCCGAAGATACTGCCATATCGGGTCAATGCATAGGGCGACGGAAGCAAGCTTCGAAATCGGCCCCCGTTCTCAAAAATCCATTTAATATATGGTCCCCAGATAGGGGACGTATCAGATATTAAACTGATAAGAACAGATACTACACTTGATCTTAGCCAAAAGGCCGAGAAGCGATAACCGTGAAAGGGGCGGGCCCAACAAGGTCCCCTTCATGGGCACTATCACTGCTTGCTGTCAGGGAGGCTGCCAGACAATTTTCCATGCACACTCTGGGCTGGGGGGCAGTCAACCACCAGTACACACAGCAGAACCTAAACCCATACCATTATTGCTAAGCAGCAAGACAGGGGCCCATTGCACTCCCACGGGGCCTTTTTAAATGCAATCCATAACCCGGATTTGCCAGGAACCCTTCTTACTCCTCCTACTTGCATGTGACACTGGGCTTAGGATCTGCATAGGAAACACACACACAAGCACACACCTACCTTTGTTGCCTGCAGATGCCTCCTTGGCTGTCCCCAAACGGTATCAAACCAACACCCACGGGAAGCTGTAAGCATAGAGGACATGCCTGCACCCCATTGGACTTACCTGTGTGGGTTAAACCCGGGTTATTTGACAACCTATGGCGGTGATGGTTCTGCTCAGGCAGAGCAGTGCTGATGCTCCTCATAAAGCTGTCGCTGCTGTGAAGGTTCTAGGTGACATCACAAATCCCTATGGTTACATACACAACAAAGCTGGGTTGTTGTTGTTTACACTCTGCAAGGCCTGTGGAAGTGAGTGACATCATAGCACTGTAGTTCTGAGGGTTCTAGATGGATGCAACAATCTCCTGTTGCTTCTATGAAGGCCATAATAGACGACATCACCAAACAGCTCCATAGTCACATACACAGCAAAGGAGAGATGTTGTTTACACCTAGTGATGTCAGTGGTATTGAGTGACATCACAGCACAGTGCTAAGGCTCCTGGGCCTGGACACAGCAGCGGCTGCAATATCTCAACGGAGAATACGTTTATATATATGTGTGTGTGTGCGCGTATATATATATATATATATATATATATATATATATATATATATATATATATATATATTCTCCGCCGAAATCACTTTTAAACCCATTTCCACCTTTTTTTCCCTTCTCTTCCTCTTACTTTTTTTTCACGTTTTTTTACGTTTTTCTCCTTTTCGCCTCTTTTCTGGGCGTATTATTCTTCTTTTTCTTCTTTTTTTTCGTCTAATGCATACCCCATCAGTGCAGCAATGCTTATTCAATACCGCCAGCAGATGGAGACACTGGGGGATAATTTTCTAAGGATTTATACTGATTTTTCCTGTCTGAATTTGTCGCACAGAAAGTTGCAGGCCAAATATGTGTGACATTTCTGCGACTTTAGCTTCTAGAGCATTTTTACAACATTATACATAGGTGCTGAATACATAAAAAGCGACTGTTCAGCGACAGACAAGTCGCATCGGCTGAAAGTAGGCCAGAATGTCAGTCCATGTTGGAGCAGGTTTAGATACAGTCTAAAGCATAGATCTCAAAGTCTGTGCACAGAATTTAGCAAGGGCCTCGCACCTTCTGATGCATCAGGTAGGTGCACAATAGCATAGCCTAACCCTCTGTACTTTGGTCTATATTGATGCGGGACATAGACAGCCAGCTGATGACCAATCCATTAGTGCAATGGATGGCTGGAAGCATTTGTCTTTGCCTTTGCAATACCACAGAAGCAATGCATGGTCAATGTACAGCAATGACACACCTGTGTGAACAGCCAGGAGACCCCCCCCCCCATGTTATGTTACATAGTTACATAGTTAGTACGGTCGAAAAAAGACATATGTCCATCAAGTTCAACCAGGGAATTAAGGGGTAGGGGTGTGGCGCGATATTGGGGAAGGGATGAGATGTTATATTTCTTCATAAGCATTAATCTTATTTTGTCAATTAGGAACATTCAGCACCCACCCGCTATCAAGGCAGCTGCCTATCATGTCATGCCCTACCTGCACAGGTGTGCTGGCTACTCAAATGATCCAATTAAGGAGGCCATTTAGTCAGCAGCAGCAGAAGTCCTGTGCCTGGACGCTCCAACAGCGGCCAGACACAAGCAGAAGCAGAAGCAGCAGCAGCACCACCTTTTGTTTTTTGGCTGCAGCAGCAGCAGCAGCAAGGCCCACAGGGCTGGCTAGCTGGCTAGCCAGCAAGCAGGTAGCAATGAAAGTAGGAATCTTTCTTTTTAACCCTGTAAGGGGGTGGTGCACTGTACCCGAAGATACTGCCATATCGGGTCAATGCATAGGGCGACGGAAGCAAGCTTCGAAATCGGCCCCCGTTCTCAAAAATACATTTAATATATGGTCCCCAGATAGGGGACGTATCAGATATTAAACTGATAAGAACAGATACTACACTTGATCTTAGCCAAAAGGCCGAGAAGCGATAACCGTGAAAGGGGCGGGCCCAACAAGGTCCCCTTCATGGGCACTATCACTGCTTGCTGTCAGGGAGGCTGCCAGACAATTTTCCATGCACACTCTGGGCTGGGGGGCAGTCAACCACCAGTACACACAGCAGAACCTAAACCCATACCATTATTGCTAAGCAGCAAGACAGGGGCCCATTGCACTCCCACGGGGCCTTTTTAAATGCAATCCATAACCCGGATTTGCCAGGAACCCTTCTTACTCCTCCTACTTGCATGTGACACTGGGCTTAGGATCTGCATAGGAAACACACACACAAGCACACACCTACCTTTGTTGCCTGCAGATGCCTCCTTGGCTGTCCCCAAACGGTATCAAACCAACACCCACGGGAAGCTGTAAAGGACATGCCTGCACCCCATTGGACTTACCTGTGTGGGTTAAACCCGGGTTATTTGACAACCTATGGCGGTGATGGTTCTGCTCAGGCAGAGCAGTGCTGATGCTCCTCATAAAGCTGTCGCTGCTGTGAAGGTTCTAGGTGACATCACAAATCCCTATGGTTACATACACAACAAAGCTGGGTTGTTGTTGTTTACACTCTGCAAGGCCTGTGGAAGTGAGTGACATCATAGCACTGTAGTTCTGAGGGTTCTAGATGGATGCAACAATCTCCTGTTGCTTCTATGAAGGCCATAATAGACGACATCACCAAACAGCTCCATAGTCACATACACAGCAAAGGAGAAATGTTGTTTACACCTAGTGATGTCAGTGGTATTGAGTGACATCACAGCACAGTGCTAAGGCTCCTGGGCCTGGACACAGCAGCGGCTGCAATATCTCAACGGAGAATACGTTTATATATATGTGTGTGTGTGCGCGTATATATATATATATATATATATATATATATATATTTCTCCGCCGAAATCACTTTTAAACCCATTTCCACCTTTTTTTCCCTTCTCTTCCTCTTACTTTTTTTTCACGTTTTTTTACGTTTTTCTCCTTTTCGCCTCTTTTCTGGGCGTATTATTCTTCTTTTTCTTCTTTTTTTTCGTCTAATGCATACCCCATCAGTGCAGCAATGCTTATTCAATACCGCCAGCAGATGGAGACACTGGGGGATAATTTTCTAAGGATTTATACTGATTTTTCCTGTCTGAATTTGTCGCACAGAAAGTTGCAGGCCAAATATGTGTGACATTTCTGCGACTTTAGCTTCTAGAGCATTTTTACAACATTATACATAGGTGCTGAATACATAAAAAGCGACTGTTCAGCGACAGACAAGTCGCATCGGCTGAAAGTAGGCCAGAATGTCAGTCCATGTTGGAGCAGGTTTAGATACAGTCTAAAGCATAGATCTCAAAGTCTGTGCACAGAATTTAGCAAGGGCCTCGCACCTTCTGATGCATCAGGTAGGTGCACAATAGCATAGCCTAACCCTCTGTACTTTGGTCTATATTGATGCGGGACATAGACAGCCAGCTGATGACCAATCCATTAGTGCAATGGATGGCTGGAAGCATTTGTCTTTGCCTTTGCAATACCACAGAAGCAATGCATGGTCAATGTACAGCAATGACACACCTGTGTGAACAGCCAGGAGACCCCCCCCCCCCCCATGTTATGTTACATAGTTACATAGTTAGTACGGTCGAAAAAAGACATATGTCCATCAAGTTCAACCAGGGAATTAAGGGGTAGGGGTGTGGCGCGATATTGGGGAAGGGATGAGATTTTATATTTCTTCATAAGCATTAATCTTATTTTGTCAATTAGGAACATTCAGCACCCACCCGCTATCAAGGCAGCTGCCTATCATGTCATGCCCTACCTGCACAGGTGTGCTGGCTACTCAAATGATCCAATTAAGGAGGCCATTTAGTCAGCAGCAGCAGAAGTCCTGTGCCTGGACGCTCCAACAGCGGCCAGACACAAGCAGAAGCAGAAGCAGCAGCAGCACCACCTTTTGTTTTTTGGCTGCAGCAGCAGCAGCAGCAAGGCCCACAGGGCTGGCTAGCTGGCTAGCCAGCAAGCAGGTAGCAATGAAAGTAGGAATCTTTCTTTTTAACCCTGTAAGGGGGTGGTGCACTGTACCCGAAGATACTGCCATATCGGGTCAATGCATAGGGCGACGGAAGCAAGCTTCGAAATCGGCCCCCGTTCTCAAAAATCCATTTAATATATGGTCCCCAGATAGGGGACGTATCAGATATTAAACTGATAAGAACAGATACTACACTTGATCTTAGCCAAAAGGCCGAGAAGCGATAACCGTGAAAGGGGCGGGCCCAACAAGGTCCCCTTCATGGGCACTATCACTGCTTGCTGTCAGGGAGGCTGCCAGACAATTTTCCATGCACACTCTGGGCTGGGGGGCAGTCAACCACCAGTACACACAGCAGAACCTAAACCCATACCATTATTGCTAAGCAGCAAGACAGGGGCCCATTGCACTCCCACGGGGCCTTTTTAAATGCAATCCATAACCCGGATTTGCCAGGAACCCTTCTTACTCCTCCTACTTGCATGTGACACTGGGCTTAGGATCTGCATAGGAAACACACACACAAGCACACACCTACCTTTGTTGCCTGCAGATGCCTCCTTGGCTGTCCCCAAACGGTATCAAACCAACACCCACGGGAAGCTGTAAGCATAGAGGACATGCCTGCACCCCATTGGACTTACCTGTGTGGGTTAAACCCGGGTTATTTGACAACCTATGGCGGTGATGGTTCTGCTCAGGCAGAGCAGTGCTGATGCTCCTCATAAAGCTGTCGCTGCTGTGAAGGTTCTAGGTGACATCACAAAACCCTATGGTTACATACACAACAAAGCTGGGTTGTTGTTGTTTACACTCTGCAAGGCCTGTGGAAGTGAGTGACATCATAGCACTGTAGTTCTGAGGGTTCTAGATGGATGCAACAATCTCCTGTTGCTTCTATGAAGGCCATAATAGACGACATCACCAAACAGCTCCATAGTCACATACACAGCAAAGGAGAGATGTTGTTTACACCTAGTGATGTCAGTGGTATTGAGTGACATCACAGCACAGTGCTAAGGCTCCTGGGCCTGGACACAGCAGCGGCTGCAATATCTCAACGGAGAATACGTTTATATATATGTGTGTGTGTGCGCGTATATATATATATATATATATATATATATATATATATATATATATATTTCTCCGCCGAAATCACTTTTAAACCCATTTCCACCTTTTTTTCCCTTCTCTTCCTCTTACTTTTTTTTCACGTTTTTTTACGTTTTTCTCCTTTTCGCCTCTTTTCTGGGCGTATTATTCTTCTTTTTCTTCTTTTTTTTCGTCTAATGCATACCCCATCAGTGCAGCAATGCTTATTCAATACCGCCAGCAGATGGAGACACTGGGGGATAATTTTCTAAGGATTTATACTGATTTTTCCTGTCTGAATTTGTCGCACAGAAAGTTGCAGGCCAAATATGTGTGACATTTCTGCGACTTTAGCTTCTAGAGCATTTTTACAACATTATACATAGGTGCTGAATACATAAAAAGCGACTGTTCAGCGACAGACAAGTCGCATCGGCTGAAAGTAGGCCAGAATGTCAGTCCATGTTGGAGCAGGTTTAGATACAGTCTAAAGCATAGATCTCAAAGTCTGTGCACAGAATTTAGCAAGGGCCTCGCACCTTCTGATGCATCAGGTAGGTGCACAATAGCATAGCCTAACCCTCTGTACTTTGGTCTATATTGATGCGGGACATAGACAGCCAGCTGATGACCAATCCATTAGTGCAATGGATGGCTGGAAGCATTTGTCTTTGCCTTTGCAATACCACAGAAGCAATGCATGGTCAATGTACAGCAATGACACACCTGTGTGAACAGCCAGGAGACCCCCCCCCCCATGTTATGTTACATAGTTACATAGTTAGTACGGTCGAAAAAAGACATATGTCCATCAAGTTCAACCAGGGAATTAAGGGGTAGGGGTGTGGCGCGATATTGGGGAAGGGATGAGATGTTATATTTCTTCATAAGCATTAATCTTATTTTGTCAATTAGGAACATTCAGCACCCACCCGCTATCAAGGCAGCTGCCTATCATGTCATGCCCTACCTGCACAGGTGTGCTGGCTACTCAAATGATCCAATTAAGGAGGCCATTTAGTCAGCAGCAGCAGAAGTCCTGTGCCTGGACGCTCCAACAGCGGCCAGACACAAGCAGAAGCAGAAGCAGCAGCAGCACCACCTTTTGTTTTTTGGCTGCAGCAGCAGCAGCAGCAAGGCCCACAGGGCTGGCTAGCTGGCTAGCCAGCAAGCAGGTAGCAATGAAAGTAGGAATCTTTCTTTTTAACCCTGTAAGGGGGTGGTGCACTGTACCCGAAGATACTGCCATATCGGGTCAATGCATAGGGCGACGGAAGCAAGCTTCGAAATCGGCCCCCGTTCTCAAAAATACATTTAATATATGGTCCCCAGATAGGGGACGTATCAGATATTAAACTGATAAGAACAGATACTACACTTGATCTTAGCCAAAAGGCCGAGAAGCGATAACCGTGAAAGGGGCGGGCCCAACAAGGTCCCCTTCATGGGCACTATCACTGCTTGCTGTCAGGGAGGCTGCCAGACAATTTTCCATGCACACTCTGGGCTGGGGGGCAGTCAACCACCAGTACACACAGCAGAACCTAAACCCATACCATTATTGCTAAGCAGCAAGACAGGGGCCCATTGCACTCCCACGGGGCCTTTTTAAATGCAATCCATAACCCGGATTTGCCAGGAACCCTTCTTACTCCTCCTACTTGCATGTGACACTGGGCTTAGGATCTGCATAGGAAACACACACACAAGCACACACCTACCTTTGTTGCCTGCAGATGCCTCCTTGGCTGTCCCCAAACGGTATCAAACCAACACCCACGGGAAGCTGTAAGCATAGAGGACATGCCTGCACCCCATTGGACTTACCTGTGTGGGTTAAACCCGGGTTATTTGACAACCTATGGCGGTGATGGTTCTGCTCAGGCAGAGCAGTGCTGATGCTCCTCATAAAGCTGTCGCTGCTGTGAAGGTTCTAGGTGACATCACAAATCCCTATGGTTACATACACAACAAAGCTGGGTTGTTGTTGTTTACACTCTGCAAGGCCTGTGGAAGTGAGTGACATCATAGCACTGTAGTTCTGAGGGTTCTAGATGGATGCAACAATCTCCTGTTGCTTCTATGAAGGCCATAATAGACGACATCACCAAACAGCTCCATAGTCACATACACAGCAAAGGAGAGATGTTGTTTACACCTAGTGATGTCAGTGGTATTGAGTGACATCACAGCACAGTGCTAAGGCTCCTGGGCCTGGACACAGCAGCGGCTGCAATATCTCAACGGAGAATACGTTTATATATATGTGTGTGTGTGCGCGTATATATATATATATATATATATATATATATATATATATATATATATATTTCTCCGCCGAAATCACTTTTAAACCCATTTCCACCTTTTTTTCCCTTCTCTTCCTCTTACTTTTTTTTCACGTTTTTTTACGTTTTTCTCCTTTTCGCCTCTTTTCTGGGCGTATTATTCTTCTTTTTCTTCTTTTTTTTCGTCTAATGCATACCCCATCAGTGCAGCAATGCTTATTCAATACCGCCAGCAGATGGAGACACTGGGGGATAATTTTCTAAGGATTTATACTGATTTTTCCTGTCTGAATTTGTCGCACAGAAAGTTGCAGGCCAAATATGTGTGACATTTCTGCGACTTTAGCTTCTAGAGCATTTTTACAACATTATACATAGGTGCTGAATACATAAAAAGCGACTGTTCAGCGACAGACAAGTCGCATCGGCTGAAAGTAGGCCAGAATGTCAGTCCATGTTGGAGCAGGTTTAGATACAGTCTAAAGCATAGATCTCAAAGTCTGTGCACAGAATTTAGCAAGGGCCTCGCACCTTCTGATGCATCAGGTAGGTGCACAATAGCATAGCCTAACCCTCTGTACTTTGGTCTATATTGATGCGGGACATAGACAGCCAGCTGATGACCAATCCATTAGTGCAATGGATGGCTGGAAGCATTTGTCTTTGCCTTTGCAATACCACAGAAGCAATGCATGGTCAATGTACAGCAATGACACACCTGTGTGAACAGCCAGGAGACCCCCCCCCCCATGTTATGTTACATAGTTACATAGTTAGTACGGTCGAAAAAAGACATATGTCCATCAAGTTCAACCAGGGAATTAAGGGGTAGGGGTGTGGCGCGATATTGGGGAAGGGATGAGATGTTATATTTCTTCATAAGCATTAATCTTATTTTGTCAATTAGGAACATTCAGCACCCACCCGCTATCAAGGCAGCTGCCTATCATGTCATGCCCTACCTGCACAGGTGTGCTGGCTACTCAAATGATCCAATTAAGGAGGCCATTTAGTCAGCAGCAGCAGAAGTCCTGTGCCTGGACGCTCCAACAGCGGCCAGACACAAGCAGAAGCAGAAGCAGCAGCAGCACCACCTTTTGTTTTTTGGCTGCAGCAGCAGCAGCAGCAAGGCCCACAGGGCTGGCTAGCTGGCTAGCCAGCAAGCAGGTAGCAATGAAAGTAGGAATCTTTCTTTTTAACCCTGTAAGGGGGTGGTGCACTGTACCCGAAGATACTGCCATATCGGGTCAATGCATAGGGCGACGGAAGCAAGCTTCGAAATCGGCCCCCGTTCTCAAAAATACATTTAATATATGGTCCCCAGATAGGGGACGTATCAGATATTAAACTGATAAGAACAGATACTACACTTGATCTTAGCCAAAAGGCCGAGAAGCGATAACCGTGAAAGGGGCGGGCCCAACAAGGTCCCCTTCATGGGCACTATCACTGCTTGCTGTCAGGGAGGCTGCCAGACAATTTTCCATGCACACTCTGGGCTGGGGGGCAGTCAACCACCAGTACACACAGCAGAACCTAAACCCATACCATTATTGCTAAGCAGCAAGACAGGGGCCCATTGCACTCCCACGGGGCCTTTTTAAATGCAATCCATAACCCGGATTTGCCAGGAACCCTTCTTACTCCTCCTACTTGCATGTGACACTGGGCTTAGGATCTGCATAGGAAACACACACACAAGCACACACCTACCTTTGTTGCCTGCAGATGCCTCCTTGGCTGTCCCCAAACGGTATCAAACCAACACCCACGGGAAGCTGTAAGCATAGAGGACATGCCTGCACCCCATTGGACTTACCTGTGTGGGTTAAACCCGGGTTATTTGACAACCTATGGCGGTGATGGTTCTGCTCAGGCAGAGCAGTGCTGATGCTCCTCATAAAGCTGTCGCTGCTGTGAAGGTTCTAGGTGACATCACAAATCCCTATGGTTACATACACAACAAAGCTGGGTTGTTGTTGTTTACACTCTGCAAGGCCTGTGGAAGTGAGTGACATCATAGCACTGTAGTTCTGAGGGTTCTAGATGGATGCAACAATCTCCTGTTGCTTCTATGAAGGCCATAATAGACGACATCACCAAACAGCTCCATAGTCACATACACAGCAAAGGAGAGATGTTGTTTACACCTAGTGATGTCAGTGGTATTGAGTGACATCACAGCACAGTGCTAAGGCTCCTGGGCCTGGACACAGCAGCGGCTGCAATATCTCAACGGAGAATACGTTTATATATATGTGTGTGTGTGCGCGTATATATATATATATATATATATATATATATATATATATTTCTCCGCCGAAATCACTTTTAAACCCATTTCCACCTTTTTTTCCCTTCTCTTCCTCTTACTTTTTTTTCACGTTTTTTTACGTTTTTCTCCTTTTCGCCTCTTTTCTGGGCGTATTATTCTTCTTTTTCTTCTTTTTTTTCGTCTAATGCATACCCCATCAGTGCAGCAATGCTTATTCAATACCGCCAGCAGATGGAGACACTGGGGGATAATTTTCTAAGGATTTATACTGATTTTTCCTGTCTGAATTTGTCGCACAGAAAGTTGCAGGCCAAATATGTGTGACATTTCTGCGACTTTAGCTTCTAGAGCATTTTTACAACATTATACATAGGTGCTGAATACATAAAAAGCGACTGTTCAGCGACAGACAAGTCGCATCGGCTGAAAGTAGGCCAGAATGTCAGTCCATGTTGGAGCAGGTTTAGATACAGTCTAAAGCATAGATCTCAAAGTCTGTGCACAGAATTTAGCAAGGGCCTCGCACCTTCTGATGCATCAGGTAGGTGCACAATAGCATAGCCTAACCCTCTGTACTTTGGTCTATATTGATGCGGGACATAGACAGCCAGCTGATGACCAATCCATTAGTGCAATGGATGGCTGGAAGCATTTGTCTTTGCCTTTGCAATACCACAGAAGCAATGCATGGTCAATGTACAGCAATGACACACCTGTGTGAACAGCCAGGAGACCCCCCCCCCCCCATGTTATGTTACATAGTTACATAGTTAGTACGGTCGAAAAAAGACATATGTCCATCAAGTTCAACCAGGGAATTAAGGGGTAGGGGTGTGGCGCGATATTGGGGAAGGGATGAGATTTTATATTTCTTCATAAGCATTAATCTTATTTTGTCAATTAGGAACATTCAGCACCCACCCGCTATCAAGGCAGCTGCCTATCATGTCATGCCCTACCTGCACAGGTGTGCTGGCTACTCAAATGATCCAATTAAGGAGGCCATTTAGTCAGCAGCAGCAGAAGTCCTGTGCCTGGACGCTCCAACAGCGGCCAGACACAAGCAGAAGCAGAAGCAGCAGCAGCACCACCTTTTGTTTTTTGGCTGCAGCAGCAGCAGCAGCAAGGCCCACAGGGCTGGCTAGCTGGCTAGCCAGCAAGCAGGTAGCAATGAAAGTAGGAATCTTTCTTTTTAACCCTGTAAGGGGGTGGTGCACTGTACCCGAAGATACTGCCATATCGGGTCAATGCATAGGGCGACGGAAGCAAGCTTCGAAATCGGCCCCCGTTCTCAAAAATCCATTTAATATATGGTCCCCAGATAGGGGACGTATCAGATATTAAACTGATAAGAACAGATACTACACTTGATCTTAGCCAAAAGGCCGAGAAGCGATAACCGTGAAAGGGGCGGGCCCAACAAGGTCCCCTTCATGGGCACTATCACTGCTTGCTGTCAGGGAGGCTGCCAGACAATTTTCCATGCACACTCTGGGCTGGGGGGCAGTCAACCACCAGTACACACAGCAGAACCTAAACCCATACCATTATTGCTAAGCAGCAAGACAGGGGCCCATTGCACTCCCACGGGGCCTTTTTAAATGCAATCCATAACCCGGATTTGCCAGGAACCCTTCTTACTCCTCCTACTTGCATGTGACACTGGGCTTAGGATCTGCATAGGAAACACACACACAAGCACACACCTACCTTTGTTGCCTGCAGATGCCTCCTTGGCTGTCCCCAAACGGTATCAAACCAACACCCACGGGAAGCTGTAAGCATAGAGGACATGCCTGCACCCCATTGGACTTACCTGTGTGGGTTAAACCCGGGTTATTTGACAACCTATGGCGGTGATGGTTCTGCTCAGGCAGAGCAGTGCTGATGCTCCTCATAAAGCTGTCGCTGCTGTGAAGGTTCTAGGTGACATCACAAATCCCTATGGTTACATACACAACAAAGCTGGGTTGTTGTTGTTTACACTCTGCAAGGCCTGTGGAAGTGAGTGACATCATAGCACTGTAGTTCTGAGGGTTCTAGATGGATGCAACAATCTCCTGTTGCTTCTATGAAGGCCATAATAGACGACATCACCAAACAGCTCCATAGTCACATACACAGCAAAGGAGAGATGTTGTTTACACCTAGTGATGTCAGTGGTATTGAGTGACATCACAGCACAGTGCTAAGGCTCCTGGGCCTGGACACAGCAGCGGCTGCAATATCTCAACGGAGAATACGTTTATATATATGTGTGTGTGTGCGCGTATATATATATATATATATATATATATATATATATATATATATATTTCTCCGCCGAAATCACTTTTAAACCCATTTCCACCTTTTTTTCCCTTCTCTTCCTCTTACTTTTTTTTCACGTTTTTTTACGTTTTTCTCCTTTTCGCCTCTTTTCTGGGCGTATTATTCTTCTTTTTCTTCTTTTTTTTCGTCTAATGCATACCCCATCAGTGCAGCAATGCTTATTCAATACCGCCAGCAGATGGAGACACTGGGGGATAATTTTCTAAGGATTTATACTGATTTTTCCTGTCTGAATTTGTCGCACAGAAAGTTGCAGGCCAAATATGTGTGACATTTCTGCGACTTTAGCTTCTAGAGCATTTTTACAACATTATACATAGGTGCTGAATACATAAAAAGCGACTGTTCAGCGACAGACAAGTCGCATCGGCTGAAAGTAGGCCAGAATGTCAGTCCATGTTGGAGCAGGTTTAGATACAGTCTAAAGCATAGATCTCAAAGTCTGTGCACAGAATTTAGCAAGGGCCTCGCACCTTCTGATGCATCAGGTAGGTGCACAATAGCATAGCCTAACCCTCTGTACTTTGGTCTATATTGATGCGGGACATAGACAGCCAGCTGATGACCAATCCATTAGTGCAATGGATGGCTGGAAGCATTTGTCTTTGCCTTTGCAATACCACAGAAGCAATGCATGGTCAATGTACAGCAATGACACACCTGTGTGAACAGCCAGGAGACCCCCCCCCCCCATGTTATGTTACATAGTTACATAGTTAGTACGGTCGAAAAAAGACATATGTCCATCAAGTTCAACCAGGGAATTAAGGGGTAGGGGTGTGGCGCGATATTGGGGAAGGGATGAGATTTTATATTTCTTCATAAGCATTAATCTTATTTTGTCAATTAGGAACATTCAGCACCCACCCGCTATCAAGGCAGCTGCCTATCATGTCATGCCCTACCTGCACAGGTGTGCTGGCTACTCAAATGATCCAATTAAGGAGGCCATTTAGTCAGCAGCAGCAGAAGTCCTGTGCCTGGACGCTCCAACAGCGGCCAGACACAAGCAGAAGCAGAAGCAGCAGCAGCACCACCTTTTGTTTTTTGGCTGCAGCAGCAGCAGCAGCAAGGCCCACAGGGCTGGCTAGCTGGCTAGCCAGCAAGCAGGTAGCAATGAAAGTAGGAATCTTTCTTTTTAACCCTGTAAGGGGGTGGTGCACTGTACCCGAAGATACTGCCATATCGGGTCAATGCATAGGGCGACGGAAGCAAGCTTCGAAATCGGCCCCCGTTCTCAAAAATCCATTTAATATATGGTCCCCAGATAGGGGACGTATCAGATATTAAACTGATAAGAACAGATACTACACTTGATCTTAGCCAAAAGGCCGAGAAGCGATAACCGTGAAAGGGGCGGGCCCAACAAGGTCCCCTTCATGGGCACTATCACTGCTTGCTGTCAGGGAGGCTGCCAGACAATTTTCCATGCACACTCTGGGCTGGGGGGCAGTCAACCACCAGTACACACAGCAGAACCTAAACCCATACCATTATTGCTAAGCAGCAAGACAGGGGCCCATTGCACTCCCACGGGGCCTTTTTAAATGCAATCCATAACCCGGATTTGCCAGGAACCCTTCTTACTCCTCCTACTTGCATGTGACACTGGGCTTAGGATCTGCATAGGAAACACACACACAAGCACACACCTACCTTTGTTGCCTGCAGATGGCTCCTTGGCTGTCCCTAAACGGTATCAAACCAACACCCACGGGAAGCTGTAAGCATAGAGGACATGCCTGCACCCCATTGGACTTACCTGTGTGGGTTAAACCCGGGTTATTTGACAACCTATGGCGGTGATGGTTCTGCTCAGGCAGAGCAGTGCTGATGCTCCTCATAAAGCTGTCGCTGCTGTGAAGGTTCTAGGTGACATCACAAATCCCTATGGTTACATACACAACAAAGCTGGGTTGTTGTTGTTTACACTCTGCAAGGCCTGTGGAAGTGAGTGACATCATAGCACTGTAGTTCTGAGGGTTCTAGATGGATGCAACAATCTCCTGTTGCTTCTATGAAGGCCATAATAGACGACATCACCAAACAGCTCCATAGTCACATACACAGCAAAGGAGAGATGTTGTTTACACCTAGTGATGTCAGTGGTATTGAGTGACATCACAGCACAGTGCTAAGGCTCCTGGGCCTGGACACAGCAGCGGCTGCAATATCTCAACGGAGAATACGTTTATATATATGTGTGTGTGTGCGCGTATATATATATATATATATATATATATATATATATATATTTCTCCGCCGAAATCACTTTTAAACCCATTTCCACCTTTTTTTCCCTTCTCTTCCTCTTACTTTTTTTTCACGTTTTTTTACGTTTTTCTCCTTTTCGCCTCTTTTCTGGGCGTATTATTCTTCTTTTTCTTCTTTTTTTTCGTCTAATGCATACCCCATCAGTGCAGCAATGCTTATTCAATACCGCCAGCAGATGGAGACACTGGGGGATAATTTTCTAAGGATTTATACTGATTTTTCCTGTCTGAATTTGTCGCACAGAAAGTTGCAGGCCAAATATGTGTGACATTTCTGCGACTTTAGCTTCTAGAGCATTTTTACAACATTATACATAGGTGCTGAATACATAAAAAGCGACTGTTCAGCGACAGACAAGTCGCATCGGCTGAAAGTAGGCCAGAATGTCAGTCCATGTTGGAGCAGGTTTAGATACAGTCTAAAGCATAGATCTCAAAGTCTGTGCACAGAATTTAGCAAGGGCCTCGCACCTTCTGATGCATCAGGTAGGTGCACAATAGCATAGCCTAACCCTCTGTACTTTGGTCTATATTGATGCGGGACATAGACAGCCAGCTGATGACCAATCCATTAGTGCAATGGATGGCTGGAAGCATTTGTCTTTGCCTTTGCAATACCACAGAAGCAATGCATGGTCAATGTACAGCAATGACACACCTGTGTGAACAGCCAGGAGACCCCCCCCCCCCATGTTATGTTACATAGTTACATAGTTAGTACGGTCGAAAAAAGACATATGTCCATCAAGTTCAACCAGGGAATTAAGGGGTAGGGGTGTGGCGCGATATTGGGGAAGGGATGAGATTTTATATTTCTTCATAAGCATTAATCTTATTTTGTCAATTAGGAACATTCAGCACCCACCCGCTATCAAGGCAGCTGCCTATCATGTCATGCCCTACCTGCACAGGTGTGCTGGCTACTCAAATGATCCAATTAAGGAGGCCATTTAGTCAGCAGCAGCAGAAGTCCTGTGCCTGGACGCTCCAACAGCGGCCAGACACAAGCAGAAGCAGAAGCAGCAGCAGCACCACCTTTTGTTTTTTGGCTGCAGCAGCAGCAGCAGCAAGGCCCACAGGGCTGGCTAGCTGGCTAGCCAGCAAGCAGGTAGCAATGAAAGTAGGAATCTTTCTTTTTAACCCTGTAAGGGGGTGGTGCACTGTACCCGAAGATACTGCCATATCGGGTCAATGCATAGGGCGACGGAAGCAAGCTTCGAAATCGGCCCCCGTTCTCAAAAATCCATTTAATATATGGTCCCCAGATAGGGGACGTATCAGATATTAAACTGATAAGAACAGATACTACACTTGATCTTAGCCAAAAGGCCGAGAAGCGATAACCGTGAAAGGGGCGGGCCCAACAAGGTCCCCTTCATGGGCACTATCACTGCTTGCTGTCAGGGAGGCTGCCAGACAATTTTCCATGCACACTCTGGGCTGGGGGGCAGTCAACCACCAGTACACACAGCAGAACCTAAACCCATACCATTATTGCTAAGCAGCAAGACAGGGGCCCATTGCACTCCCACGGGGCCTTTTTAAATGCAATCCATAACCCGGATTTGCCAGGAACCCTTCTTACTCCTCCTACTTGCATGTGACACTGGGCTTAGGATCTGCATAGGAAACACACACACAAGCACACACCTACCTTTGTTGCCTGCAGATGCCTCCTTGGCTGTCCCCAAACGGTATCAAACCAACACCCACGGGAAGCTGTAAGCATAGAGGACATGCCTGCACCCCATTGGACTTACCTGTGTGGGTTAAACCCGGGTTATTTGACAACCTATGGCGGTGATGGTTCTGCTCAGGCAGAGCAGTGCTGATGCTCCTCATAAAGCTGTCGCTGCTGTGAAGGTTCTAGGTGACATCACAAATCCCTATGGTTACATACACAACAAAGCTGGGTTGTTGTTGTTTACACTCTGCAAGGCCTGTGGAAGTGAGTGACATCATAGCACTGTAGTTCTGAGGGTTCTAGATGGATGCAACAATCTCCTGTTGCTTCTATGAAGGCCATAATAGACGACATCACCAAACAGCTCCATAGTCACATACACAGCAAAGGAGAGATGTTGTTTACACCTAGTGATGTCAGTGGTATTGAGTGACATCACAGCACAGTGCTAAGGCTCCTGGGCCTGGACACAGCAGCGGCTGCAATATCTCAACGGAGAATACGTTTATATATATGTGTGTGTGTGCGCGTATATATATATATATATATATATATATATATATATATATATATTTCTCCGCCGAAATCACTTTTAAACCCATTTCCACCTTTTTTTCCCTTCTCTTCCTCTTACTTTTTTTTCACGTTTTTTTACGTTTTTCTCCTTTTCGCCTCTTTTCTGGGCGTATTATTCTTCTTTTTCTTCTTTTTTTTCGTCTAATGCATACCCCATCAGTGCAGCAATGCTTATTCAATACCGCCAGCAGATGGAGACACTGGGGGATAATTTTCTAAGGATTTATACTGATTTTTCCTGTCTGAATTTGTCGCACAGAAAGTTGCAGGCCAAATATGTGTGACATTTCTGCGACTTTAGCTTCTAGAGCATTTTTACAACATTATACATAGGTGCTGAATACATAAAAAGCGACTGTTCAGCGACAGACAAGTCGCATCGGCTGAAAGTAGGCCAGAATGTCAGTCCATGTTGGAGCAGGTTTAGATACAGTCTAAAGCATAGATCTCAAAGTCTGTGCACAGAATTTAGCAAGGGCCTCGCACCTTCTGATGCATCAGGTAGGTGCACAATAGCATAGCCTAACCCTCTGTACTTTGGTCTATATTGATGCGGGACATAGACAGCCAGCTGATGACCAATCCATTAGTGCAATGGATGGCTGGAAGCATTTGTCTTTGCCTTTGCAATACCACAGAAGCAATGCATGGTCAATGTACAGCAATGACACACCTGTGTGAACAGCCAGGAGACCCCCCCCCCCCCCATGTTATGTTACATAGTTACATAGTTAGTACGGTCGAAAAAAGACATATGTCCATCAAGTTCAACCAGGGAATTAAGGGGTAGGGGTGTGGCGCGATATTGGGGAAGGGATGAGATTTTATATTTCTTCATAAGCATTAATCTTATTTTGTCAATTAGGAACATTCAGCACCCACCCGCTATCAAGGCAGCTGCCTATCATGTCATGCCCTACCTGCACAGGTGTGCTGGCTACTCAAATGATCCAATTAAGGAGGCCATTTAGTCAGCAGCAGCAGAAGTCCTGTGCCTGGACGCTCCAACAGCGGCCAGACACAAGCAGAAGCAGAAGCAGCAGCAGCACCACCTTTTGTTTTTTGGCTGCAGCAGCAGCAAGGCCCACAGGGCTGGCTAGCTGGCTAGCCAGCAAGCAGGTAGCAATGAAAGTAGGAATCTTTCTTTTTAACCCTGTAAGGGGGTGGTGCACTGTACCCGAAGATACTGCCATATCGGGTCAATGCATAGGGCGACGGAAGCAAGCTTCGAAATCGGCCCCCGTTCTCAAAAATCCATTTAATATATGGTCCCCAGATAGGGGACGTATCAGATATTAAACTGATAAGAACAGATACTACACTTGATCTTAGCCAAAAGGCCGAGAAGCGATAACCGTGAAAGGGGCGGGCCCAACAAGGTCCCCTTCATGGGCACTATCACTGCTTGCTGTCAGGGAGGCTGCCAGACAATTTTCCATGCACACTCTGGGCTGGGGGGCAGTCAACCACCAGTACACACAGCAGAACCTAAACCCATACCATTATTGCTAAGCAGCAAGACAGGGGCCCATTGCACTCCCACGGGGCCTTTTTAAATGCAATCCATAACCCGGATTTGCCAGGAACCCTTCTTACTCCTCCTACTTGCATGTGACACTGGGCTTAGGATCTGCATAGGAAACACACACACAAGCACACACCTACCTTTGTTGCCTGCAGATGCCTCCTTGGCTGTCCCCAAACGGTATCAAACCAACACCCACGGGAAGCTGTAAGCATAGAGGACATGCCTGCACCCCATTGGACTTACCTGTGTGGGTTAAACCCGGGTTATTTGACAACCTATGGCGGTGATGGTTCTGCTCAGGCAGAGCAGTGCTGATGCTCCTCATAAAGCTGTCGCTGCTGTGAAGGTTCTAGGTGACATCACAAATCCCTATGGTTACATACACAACAAAGCTGGGTTGTTGTTGTTTACACTCTGCAAGGCCTGTGGAAGTGAGTGACATCATAGCACTGTAGTTCTGAGGGTTCTAGATGGATGCAACAATCTCCTGTTGCTTCTATGAAGGCCATAATAGACGACATCACCAAACAGCTCCATAGTCACATACACAGCAAAGGAGAGATGTTGTTTACACCTAGTGATGTCAGTGGTATTGAGTGACATCACAGCACAGTGCTAAGGCTCCTGGGCCTGGACACAGCAGCGGCTGCAATATCTCAACGGAGAATACGTTTATATATATGTGTGTGTGTGCGCGTATATATATATATATATATATATATATATATATATATATATATATTTCTCCGCCGAAATCACTTTTAAACCCATTTCCACCTTTTTTTCCCTTCTCTTCCTCTTACTTTTTTTTCACGTTTTTTTACGTTTTTCTCCTTTTCGCCTCTTTTCTGGGCGTATTATTCTTCTTTTTCTTCTTTTTTTTCGTCTAATGCATACCCCATCAGTGCAGCAATGCTTATTCAATACCGCCAGCAGATGGAGACACTGGGGGATAATTTTCTAAGGATTTATACTGATTTTTCCTGTCTGAATTTGTCGCACAGAAAGTTGCAGGCCAAATATGTGTGACATTTCTGCGACTTTAGCTTCTAGAGCATTTTTACAACATTATACATAGGTGCTGAATACATAAAAAGCGACTGTTCAGCGACAGACAAGTCGCATCGGCTGAAAGTAGGCCAGAATGTCAGTCCATGTTGGAGCAGGTTTAGATACAGTCTAAAGCATAGATCTCAAAGTCTGTGCACAGAATTTAGCAAGGGCCTCGCACCTTCTGATGCATCAGGTAGGTGCACAATAGCATAGCCTAACCCTCTGTACTTTGGTCTATATTGATGCGGGACATAGACAGCCAGCTGATGACCAATCCATTAGTGCAATGGATGGCTGGAAGCATTTGTCTTTGCCTTTGCAATACCACAGAAGCAATGCATGGTCAATGTACAGCAATGACACACCTGTGTGAACAGCCAGGAGACCCCCCCCCCCCCCATGTTATGTTACATAGTTACATAGTTAGTACGGTCGAAAAAAGACATATGTCCATCAAGTTCAACCAGGGAATTAAGGGGTAGGGGTGTGGCGCGATATTGGGGAAGGGATGAGATTTTATATTTCTTCATAAGCATTAATCTTATTTTGTCAATTAGGAACATTCAGCACCCACCCGCTATCAAGGCAGCTGCCTATCATGTCATGCCCTACCTGCACAGGTGTGCTGGCTACTCAAATGATCCAATTAAGGAGGCCATTTAGTCAGCAGCAGCAGAAGTCCTGTGCCTGGACGCTCCAACAGCGGCCAGACACAAGCAGAAGCAGAAGCAGCAGCAGCACCACCTTTTGTTTTTTGGCTGCAGCAGCAGCAGCAGCAAGGCCCACAGGGCTGGCTAGCTGGCTAGCCAGCAAGCAGGTAGCAATGAAAGTAGGAATCTTTCTTTTTAACCCTGTAAGGGGGAGGTGCACTGTACCCGAAGATACTGCCATATCGGGTCAATGCATAGGGCGACGGAAGCAAGCTTCGAAATCGGCCCCCGTTCTCAAAAATCCATTTAATATATGGTCCCCAGATAGGGGACGTATCAGATATTAAACTGATAAGAACAGATTTTTTTTTTTTTTTTTTATCTAAAGCCGAGGAACGTGCTTTCGATTCACCCAAAGTGCAAGAAAAAGTGCAAACGTGTTACACTAAAAAAACGTGCACAAAGGATGCGGTCTATCGCAAGCCCTTCTCCGATAGGAGAGAGGCCCCCCAACAAACCTTACCCTTCGCCTCCGGACCAAAAGGTACCTGCGAGGTTCCAGGTTCGATGTCCCTTTTCGCCGAAGCTACTAGGGGACCACAAATGCTCCCGGCATCCCCCTTGGCGTTAGCCAAGGTATCTGCCCGCAGAGCCGATTACGGTAGGTACCCTGCCAAGCAGGAGTACCCGGGGTGTTTGCAGGGAGGTGCGGAACCTAATGGCCACACACACCTCCCCTAGACCGCCAGGAGGGACACCCAGAAGGGCTACCGCATCCTGACAAATCCTGTGAACACACAACACGCAAAAAGTGACACAGTGACGAAAAATAAATAAATAAGTGAATGTGTGCAGATATACTGCCCGGACATCCGGCCGGATCTATAAAAATTTCTCTGATCCTAGCCAGAAGGCCGGGAATCAAGAGGTGAGTGCCACAAGGTGAAGAGATTATGGTGCCCGTGCTTCAACTCAGTGAGTCTATCCTCCCAGTGAGTTTCGGCACCTCGGGGTCACCACTCCCCGAGGCACAAAAGTACCTCGGCTCTAGACCCTCTCAGCCTCATGGCGAGACCCGGAGGGAACAGGTCACATCGGGGCAGCCGTCGAGCTGATTCCTCAGAACCAGCCCCGGAAAGCCCTGGTACACCTGCATCCTCCATGCAGCACCCATCCCCGCCAGCATGAAAACTGATAAGAACAGATACTACACTTGATCTTAGCCAAAAGGCCGAGAAGCGATAACCGTGAAAGGGGCGGGCCCAACAAGGTCCCCTTCATGGGCACTATCACTGCTTGCTGTCAGGGAGGCTGCCAGACAATTTTCCATGCACACTCTGGGCTGGGGGGCAGTCAACCACCAGTACACACAGCAGAACCTAAACCCATACCATTATTGCTAAGCAGCAAGACAGGGGCCCATTGCACTCCCACGGGGCCTTTTTAAATGCAATCCATAACCCGGATTTGCCAGGAACCCTTCTTACTCCTCCTACTTGCATGTGACACTGGGCTTAGGATCTGCATAGGAAACACACACACAAGCACACACCTACCTTTGTTGCCTGCAGATGCCTCCTTGGCTGTCCCCAAACGGTATCAAACCAACACCCACGGGAAGCTGTAAGCATAGAGGACATGCCTGCACCCCATTGGACTTACCTGTGTGGGTTAAACCCGGGTTATTTGACAACCTATGGCGGTGATGGTTCTGCTCAGGCAGAGCAGTGCTGATGCTCCTCATAAAGCTGTCGCTGCTGTGAAGGTTCTAGGTGACATCACAAATCCCTATGGTTACATACACAACAAAGCTGGGTTGTTGTTGTTTACACTCTGCAAGGCCTGTGGAAGTGAGTGACATCATAGCACTGTAGTTCTGAGGGTTCTAGATGGATGCAACAATCTCCTGTTGCTTCTATGAAGGCCATAATAGACGACATCACCAAACAGCTCCATAGTCACATACACAGCAAAGGAGAGATGTTGTTTACACCTAGTGATGTCAGTGGTATTGAGTGACATCACAGCACAGTGCTAAGGCTCCTGGGCCTGGACACAGCAGCGGCTGCAATATCTCAACGGAGAATACGTTTATATATATGTGTGTGTGTGCGCGTATATATATATATATATATATATATATATATATATATATATATATTTCTCCGCCGAAATCACTTTTAAACCCATTTCCACCTTTTTTTCCCTTCTCTTCCTCTTACTTTTTTTTCACGTTTTTTTACGTTTTTCTCCTTTTCGCCTCTTTTCTGGGCGTATTATTCTTCTTTTTCTTCTTTTTTTTCGTCTAATGCATACCCCATCAGTGCAGCAATGCTTATTCAATACCGCCAGCAGATGGAGACACTGGGGGATAATTTTCTAAGGATTTATACTGATTTTTCCTGTCTGAATTTGTCGCACAGAAAGTTGCAGGCCAAATATGTGTGACATTTCTGCGACTTTAGCTTCTAGAGCATTTTTACAACATTATACATAGGTGCTGAATACATAAAAAGCGACTGTTCAGCGACAGACAAGTCGCATCGGCTGAAAGTAGGCCAGAATGTCAGTCCATGTTGGAGCAGGTTTAGATACAGTCTAAAGCATAGATCTCAAAGTCTGTGCACAGAATTTAGCAAGGGCCTCGCACCTTCTGATGCATCAGGTAGGTGCACAATAGCATAGCCTAACCCTCTGTACTTTGGTCTATATTGATGCGGGACATAGACAGCCAGCTGATGACCAATCCATTAGTGCAATGGATGGCTGGAAGCATTTGTCTTTGCCTTTGCAATACCACAGAAGCAATGCATGGTCAATGTACAGCAATGACACACCTGTGTGAACAGCCAGGAGACCCCCCCCCCCATGTTATGTTACATAGTTACATAGTTAGTACGGTCGAAAAAAGACATATGTCCATCAAGTTCAACCAGGGAATTAAGGGGTAGGGGTGTGGCGCGATATTGGGGAAGGGATGAGATTTTATATTTCTTCATAAGCATTAATCTTATTTTGTCAATTAGGAACATTCAGCACCCACCCGCTATCAAGGCAGCTGCCTATCATGTCATGCCCTACCTGCACAGGTGTGCTGGCTACTCAAATGATCCAATTAAGGAGGCCATTTAGTCAGCAGCAGCAGAAGTCCTGTGCCTGGACGCTCCAACAGCGGCCAGACACAAGCAGAAGCAGAAGCAGCAGCAGCACCACCTTTTGTTTTTTGGCTGCAGCAGCAGCAGCAGCAAGGCCCACAGGGCTGGCTAGCTGGCTAGCCAGCAAGCAGGTAGCAATGAAAGTAGGAATCTTTCTTTTTAACCCTGTAAGGGGGTGGTGCACTGTACCCGAAGATACTGCCATATCGGGTCAATGCATAGGGCGACGGAAGCAAGCTTCGAAATCGGCCCCCGTTCTCAAAAATCCATTTAATATATGGTCCCCAGATAGGGGACGTATCAGATATTAAACTGATAAGAACAGATACTACACTTGATCTTAGCCAAAAGGCCGAGAAGCGATAACCGTGAAAGGGGCGGGCCCAACAAGGTCCCCTTCATGGGCACTATCACTGCTTGCTGTCAGGGAGGCTGCCAGACAATTTTCCATGCACACTCTGGGCTGGGGGGCAGTCAACCACCAGTACACACAGCAGAACCTAAACCCATACCATTATTGCTAAGCAGCAAGACAGGGGCCCATTGCACTCCCACGGGGCCTTTTTAAATGCAATCCATAACCCGGATTTGCCAGGAACCCTTCTTACTCCTCCTACTTGCATGTGACACTGGGCTTAGGATCTGCATAGGAAACACACACACAAGCACACACCTACCTTTGTTGCCTGCAGATGCCTCCTTGGCTGTCCCCAAACGGTATCAAACCAACACCCACGGGAAGCTGTAAGCATAGAGGACATGCCTGCACCCCATTGGACTTACCTGTGTGGGTTAAACCCGGGTTATTTGACAACCTATGGCGGTGATGGTTCTGCTCAGGCAGAGCAGTGCTGATGCTCCTCATAAAGCTGTCGCTGCTGTGAAGGTTCTAGGTGACATCACAAATCCCTATGGTTACATACACAACAAAGCTGGGTTGTTGTTGTTTACACTCTGCAAGGCCTGTGGAAGTGAGTGACATCATAGCACTGTAGTTCTGAGGGTTCTAGATGGATGCAACAATCTCCTGTTGCTTCTATGAAGGCCATAATAGACGACATCACCAAACAGCTCCATAGTCACATACACAGCAAAGGAGAGATGTTGTTTACACCTAGTGATGTCAGTGGTATTGAGTGACATCACAGCACAGTGCTAAGGCTCCTGGGCCTGGACACAGCAGCGGCTGCAATATCTCAACGGAGAATACGTTTATATATATGTGTGTGTGTGCGCGTATATATATATATATATATATATATATATATATATATATATATTTCTCCGCCGAAATCACTTTTAAACCCATTTCCACCTTTTTTTCCCTTCTCTTCCTCTTACTTTTTTTTCACGTTTTTTTACGTTTTTCTCCTTTTCGCCTCTTTTCTGGGCGTATTATTCTTCTTTTTCTTCTTTTTTTTCGTCTAATGCATACCCCATCAGTGCAGCAATGCTTATTCAATACCGCCAGCAGATGGAGACACTGGGGGATAATTTTCTAAGGATTTATACTGATTTTTCCTGTCTGAATTTGTCGCACAGAAAGTTGCAGGCCAAATATGTGTGACATTTCTGCGACTTTAGCTTCTAGAGCATTTTTACAACATTATACATAGGTGCTGAATACATAAAAAGCGACTGTTCAGCGACAGACAAGTCGCATCGGCTGAAAGTAGGCCAGAATGTCAGTCCATGTTGGAGCAGGTTTAGATACAGTCTAAAGCATAGATCTCAAAGTCTGTGCACAGAATTTAGCAAGGGCCTCGCACCTTCTGATGCATCAGGTAGGTGCACAATAGCATAGCCTAACCCTCTGTACTTTGGTCTATATTGATGCGGGACATAGACAGCCAGCTGATGACCAATCCATTAGTGCAATGGATGGCTGGAAGCATTTGTCTTTGCCTTTGCAATACCACAGAAGCAATGCATGGTCAATGTACAGCAATGACACACCTGTGTGAACAGCCAGGAGACCCCCCCCCCCCCCATGTTATGTTACATAGTTACATAGTTAGTACGGTCGAAAAAAGACATATGTCCATCAAGTTCAACCAGGGAATTAAGGGGTAGGGGTGTGGCGCGATATTGGGGAAGGGATGAGATTTTATATTTCTTCATAAGCATTAATCTTATTTTGTCAATTAGGAACATTCAGCACCCACCCGCTATCAAGGCAGCTGCCTATCATGTCATGCCCTACCTGCACAGGTGTGCTGGCTACTCAAATGATCCAATTAAGGAGGCCATTTAGTCAGCAGCAGCAGAAGTCCTGTGCCTGGACGCTCCAACAGCGGCCAGACACAAGCAGAAGCAGAAGCAGCAGCAGCACCACCTTTTGTTTTTTGGCTGCAGCAGCAGCAGCAGCAAGGCCCACAGGGCTGGCTAGCTGGCTAGCCAGCAAGCAGGTAGCAATGAAAGTAGGAATCTTTCTTTTTAACCCTGTAAGGGGGTGGTGCACTGTACCCGAAGATACTGCCATATCGGGTCAATGCATAGGGCGACGGAAGCAAGCTTCGAAATCGGCCCCCGTTCTCAAAAATCCATTTAATATATGGTCCCCAGATAGGGGACGTATCAGATATTAAACTGATAAGAACAGATACTACACTTGATCTTAGCCAAAAGGCCGAGAAGCGATAACCGTGAAAGGGGCGGGCCCAACAAGGTCCCCTTCATGGGCACTATCACTGCTTGCTGTCAGGGAGGCTGCCAGACAATTTTCCATGCACACTCTGGGCTGGGGGGCAGTCAACCACCAGTACACACAGCAGAACCTAAACCCATACCATTATTGCTAAGCAGCAAGACAGGGGCCCATTGCACTCCCACGGGGCCTTTTTAAATGCAATCCATAACCCGGATTTGCCAGGAACCCTTCTTACTCCTCCTACTTGCATGTGACACTGGGCTTAGGATCTGCATAGGAAACACACACACAAGCACACACCTACCTTTGTTGCCTGCAGATGCCTCCTTGGCTGTCCCCAAACGGTATCAAACCAACACCCACGGGAAGCTGTAAGCATAGAGGACATGCCTGCACCCCATTGGACTTACCTGTGTGGGTTAAACCCGGGTTATTTGACAACCTATGGCGGTGATGGTTCTGCTCAGGCAGAGCAGTGCTGATGCTCCTCATAAAGCTGTCGCTGCTGTGAAGGTTCTAGGTGACATCACAAATCCCTATGGTTACATACACAACAAAGCTGGGTTGTTGTTGTTTACACTCTGCAAGGCCTGTGGAAGTGAGTGACATCATAGCACTGTAGTTCTGAGGGTTCTAGATGGATGCAACAATCTCCTGTTGCTTCTATGAAGGCCATAATAGACGACATCACCAAACAGCTCCATAGTCACATACACAGCAAAGGAGAGATGTTGTTTACACCTAGTGATGTCAGTGGTATTGAGTGACATCACAGCACAGTGCTAAGGCTCCTGGGCCTGGACACAGCAGCGGCTGCAATATCTCAACGGAGAATACGTTTATATATATGTGTGTGTGTGCGCGTATATATATATATATATATATATATATATATTTCTCCGCCGAAATCACTTTTAAACCCATTTCCACCTTTTTTTCCCTTCTCTTCCTCTTACTTTTTTTTCACGTTTTTTTACGTTTTTCTCCTTTTCGCCTCTTTTCTGGGCGTATTATTCTTCTTTTTCTTCTTTTTTTTCGTCTAATGCATACCCCATCAGTGCAGCAATGCTTATTCAATACCGCCAGCAGATGGAGACACTGGGGGATAATTTTCTAAGGATTTATACTGATTTTTCCTGTCTGAATTTGTCGCACAGAAAGTTGCAGGCCAAATATGTGTGACATTTCTGCGACTTTAGCTTCTAGAGCATTTTTACAACATTATACATAGGTGCTGAATACATAAAAAGCGACTGTTCAGCGACAGACAAGTCGCATCGGCTGAAAGTAGGCCAGAATGTCAGTCCATGTTGGAGCAGGTTTAGATACAGTCTAAAGCATAGATCTCAAAGTCTGTGCACAGAATTTAGCAAGGGCCTCGCACCTTCTGATGCATCAGGTAGGTGCACAATAGCATAGCCTAACCCTCTGTACTTTGGTCTATATTGATGCGGGACATAGACAGCCAGCTGATGACCAATCCATTAGTGCAATGGATGGCTGGAAGCATTTGTCTTTGCCTTTGCAATACCACAGAAGCAATGCATGGTCAATGTACAGCAATGACACACCTGTGTGAACAGCCAGGAGACCCCCCCCCCCCCCCATGTTATGTTACATAGTTACATAGTTAGTACGGTCGAAAAAAGACATATGTCCATCAAGTTCAACCAGGGAATTAAGGGGTAGGGGTGTGGCGCGATATTGGGGAAGGGATGAGATTTTATATTTCTTCATAAGCATTAATCTTATTTTGTCAATTAGGAACATTCAGCACCCACCCGCTATCAAGGCAGCTGCCTATCATGTCATGCCCTACCTGCACAGGTGTGCTGGCTACTCAAATGATCCAATTAAGGAGGCCATTTAGTCAGCAGCAGCAGAAGTCCTGTGCCTGGACGCTCCAACAGCGGCCAGACACAAGCAGAAGCAGAAGCAGCAGCAGCACCACCTTTTGTTTTTTGGCTGCAGCAGCAGCAGCAGCAAGGCCCACAGGGCTGGCTAGCTGGCTAGCCAGCAAGCAGGTAGCAATGAAAGTAGGAATCTTTCTTTTTAACCCTGTAAGGGGGTGGTGCACTGTACCCGAAGATACTGCCATATCGGGTCAATGCATAGGGCGACGGAAGCAAGCTTCGAAATCGGCCCCCGTTCTCAAAAATCCATTTAATATATGGTCCCCAGATAGGGGACGTATCAGATATTAAACTGATAAGAACAGATACTACACTTGATCTTAGCCAAAAGGCCGAGAAGCGATAACCGTGAAAGGGGCGGGCCCAACAAGGTCCCCTTCATGGGCACTATCACTGCTTGCTGTCAGGGAGGCTGCCAGACAATTTTCCATGCACACTCTGGGCTGGGGGGCAGTCAACCACCAGTACACACAGCAGAACCTAAACCCATACCATTATTGCTAAGCAGCAAGACAGGGGCCCATTGCACTCCCACGGGGCCTTTTTAAATGCAATCCATAACCCGGATTTGCCAGGAACCCTTCTTACTCCTCCTACTTGCATGTGACACTGGGCTTAGGATCTGCATAGGAAACACACACACAAGCACACACCTACCTTTGTTGCCTGCAGATGCCTCCTTGGCTGTCCCCAAACGGTATCAAACCAACACCCACGGGAAGCTGTAAGCATAGAGGACATGCCTGCACCCCATTGGACTTACCTGTGTGGGTTAAACCCGGGTTATTTGACAACCTATGGCGGTGATGGTTCTGCTCAGGCAGAGCAGTGCTGATGCTCCTCATAAAGCTGTCGCTGCTGTGAAGGTTCTAGGTGACATCACAAATCCCTATGGTTACATACACAACAAAGCTGGGTTGTTGTTGTTTACACTCTGCAAGGCCTGTGGAAGTGAGTGACATCATAGCACTGTAGTTCTGAGGGTTCTAGATGGATGCAACAATCTCCTGTTGCTTCTATGAAGGCCATAATAGACGACATCACCAAACAGCTCCATAGTCACATACACAGCAAAGGAGAGATGTTGTTTACACCTAGTGATGTCAGTGGTATTGAGTGACATCACAGCACAGTGCTAAGGCTCCTGGGCCTGGACACAGCAGCGGCTGCAATATCTCAACGGAGAATACGTTTATATATATGTGTGTGTGTGCGCGTATATATATATATATATATATATATATATATATATATATATATATATTTCTCCGCCGAAATCACTTTTAAACCCATTTCCACCTTTTTTTCCCTTCTCTTCCTCTTACTTTTTTTTCACGTTTTTTTACGTTTTTCTCCTTTTCGCCTCTTTTCTGGGCGTATTATTCTTCTTTTTCTTCTTTTTTTTCGTCTAATGCATACCCCATCAGTGCAGCAATGCTTATTCAATACCGCCAGCAGATGGAGACACTGGGGGATAATTTTCTAAGGATTTATACTGATTTTTCCTGTCTGAATTTGTCGCACAGAAAGTTGCAGGCCAAATATGTGTGACATTTCTGCGACTTTAGCTTCTAGAGCATTTTTACAACATTATACATAGGTGCTGAATACATAAAAAGCGACTGTTCAGCGACAGACAAGTCGCATCGGCTGAAAGTAGGCCAGAATGTCAGTCCATGTTGGAGCAGGTTTAGATACAGTCTAAAGCATAGATCTCAAAGTCTGTGCACAGAATTTAGCAAGGGCCTCGCACCTTCTGATGCATCAGGTAGGTGCACAATAGCATAGCCTAACCCTCTGTACTTTGGTCTATATTGATGCGGGACATAGACAGCCAGCTGATGACCAATCCATTAGTGCAATGGATGGCTGGAAGCATTTGTCTTTGCCTTTGCAATACCACAGAAGCAATGCATGGTCAATGTACAGCAATGACACACCTGTGTGAACAGCCAGGAGACCCCCCCCCCCCCCCATGTTATGTTACATAGTTACATAGTTAGTACGGTCGAAAAAAGACATATGTCCATCAAGTTCAACCAGGGAATTAAGGGGTAGGGGTGTGGCGCGATATTGGGGAAGGGATGAGATTTTATATTTCTTCATAAGCATTAATCTTATTTTGTCAATTAGGAACATTCAGCACCCACCCGCTATCAAGGCAGCTGCCTATCATGTCATGCCCTACCTGCACAGGTGTGCTGGCTACTCAAATGATCCAATTAAGGAGGCCATTTAGTCAGCAGCAGCAGAAGTCCTGTGCCTGGACGCTCCAACAGCGGCCAGACACAAGCAGAAGCAGAAGCAGCAGCAGCACCACCTTTTGTTTTTTGGCTGCAGCAGCAGCAGCAGCAAGGCCCACAGGGCTGGCTAGCTGGCTAGCCAGCAAGCAGGTAGCAATGAAAGTAGGAATCTTTCTTTTTAACCCTGTAAGGGGGTGGTGCACTGTACCCGAAGATACTGCCATATCGGGTCAATGCATAGGGCGACGGAAGCAAGCTTCGAAATCGGCCCCCGTTCTCAAAAATCCATTTAATATATGGTCCCCAGATAGGGGACGTATCAGATATTAAACTGATAAGAACAGATACTACACTTGATCTTAGCCAAAAGGCCGAGAAGCGATAACCGTGAAAGGGGCGGGCCCAACAAGGTCCCCTTCATGGGCACTATCACTGCTTGCTGTCAGGGAGGCTGTCAGACAATTTTCCATGCACACTCTGGGCTGGGGGGCAGTCAACCACCAGTACACACAGCAGAACCTAAACCCATACCATTATTGCTAAGCAGCAAGACAGGGGCCCATTGCACTCCCACGGGGCCTTTTTAAATGCAATCCATAACCCGGATTTGCCAGGAACCCTTCTTACTCCTCCTACTTGCATGTGACACTGGGCTTAGGATCTGCATAGGAAACACACACACAAGCACACACCTACCTTTGTTGCCTGCAGATGCCTCCTTGGCTGTCCCCAAACGGTATCAAACCAACACCCACGGGAAGCTGTAAGCATAGAGGACATGCCTGCACCCCATTGGACTTACTTGTGTGGGTTAAACCCGGGTTATTTGACAACCTATGGCGGTGATGGTTCTGCTCAGGCAGAGCAGTGCTGATGCTCCTCATAAAGCTGTCGCTGCTGTGAAGGTTCTAGGTGACATCACAAATCCCTATGGTTACATACACAACAAAGCTGGGTTGTTGTTGTTTACACTCTGCAAGGCCTGTGGAAGTGAGTGACATCATAGCACTGTAGTTCTGAGGGTTCTAGATGGATGCAACAATCTCCTGTTGCTTCTATGAAGGCCATAATAGACGACATCACCAAACAGCTCCATAGTCACATACACAGCAAAGGAGAGATGTTGTTTACACCTAGTGATGTCAGTGGTATTGAGTGACATCACAGCACAGTGCTAAGGCTCCTGGGCCTGGACACAGCAGCGGCTGCAATATCTCAACGGAGAATACGTTTATATATATGTGTGTGTGTGCGCGTATATATATATATATATATATATATATATATATATATATATATATATATATTTCTCCGCCGAAATCACTTTTAAACCCATTTCCACCTTTTTTTCCCTTCTCTTCCTCTTACTTTTTTTTCACGTTTTTTTACGTTTTTCTCCTTTTCGCCTCTTTTCTGGGCGTATTATTCTTCTTTTTCTTCTTTTTTTTCGTCTAATGCATACCCCATCAGTGCAGCAATGCTTATTCAATACCGCCAGCAGATGGAGACACTGGGGGATAATTTTCTAAGGATTTATACTGATTTTTCCTGTCTGAATTTGTCGTACAGAAAGTTGCAGGCCAAATATGTGTGACATTTCTGCGACTTTAGCTTCTAGAGCATTTTTACAACATTATACATAGGTGCTGAATACATAAAAAGCGACTGTTCAGCGACAGACAAGTCGCATCGGCTGAAAGTAGGCCAGAATGTCAGTCCATGTTGGAGCAGGTTTAGATACAGTCTAAAGCATAGATCTCAAAGTCTGTGCACAGAATTTAGCAAGGGCCTCGCACCTTCTGATGCATCAGGTAGGTGCACAATAGCATAGCCTAACCCTCTGTACTTTGGTCTATATTGATGCGGGACATAGACAGCCAGCTGATGACCAATCCATTAGTGCAATGGATGGCTGGAAGCATTTGTCTTTGCCTTTGCAATACCACAGAAGCAATGCATGGTCAATGTACAGCAATGACACACCTGTGTGAACAGCCAGGAGACCCCCCCCCCCCATGTTATGTTACATAGTTACATAGTTAGTACGGTCGAAAAAAGACATATGTCCATCAAGTTCAACCAGGGAATTAAGGGGTAGGGGTGTGGCGCGATATTGGGGAAGGGATGAGATTTTATATTTCTTCATAAGCATTAATCTTATTTTGTCAATTAGGAACATTCAGCACCCACCCGCTATCAAGGCAGCTGCCTATCATGTCATGCCCTACCTGCACAGGTGTGCTGGCTACTCAAATGATCCAATTAAGGAGGCCATTTAGTCAGCAGCAGCAGAAGTCCTGTGCCTGGACGCTCCAACAGCGGCCAGACACAAGCAGAAGCAGCAGCAGCACCACCTTTTGTTTTTTGGCTGCAGCAGCAGCAGCAGCAAGGCCCACAGGGCTGGCTAGCTGGCTAGCCAGCAAGCAGGTAGCAATGAAAGTAGGAATCTTTCTTTTTAACCCTGTAAGGGGGTGGTGCACTGTACCCGAAGATACTGCCATATCGGGTCAATGCATAGGGCGACGGAAGCAAGCTTCGAAATCGGCCCCCGTTCTCAAAAATCCATTTAATATATGGTCCCCAGATAGGGGACGTATCAGATATTAAACTGATAAGAACAGATACTACACTTGATCTTAGCCAAAAGGCCGAGAAGCGATAACCGTGAAAGGGGCGGGCCCAACAAGGTCCCCTTCATGGGCACTATCACTGCTTGCTGTCAGGGAGGCTGCCAGACAATTTTCCATGCACACTCTGGGCTGGGGGGCAGTCAACCACCAGTACACACAGCAGAACCTAAACCCATACCATTATTGCTAAGCAGCAAGACAGGGGCCCATTGCACTCCCACGGGGCCTTTTTAAATGCAATCCATAACCCGGATTTGCCAGGAACCCTTCTTACTCCTCCTACTTGCATGTGACACTGGGCTTAGGATCTGCATAGGAAACACACACACAAGCACACACCTACCTTTGTTGCCTGCAGATGCCTCCTTGGCTGTCCCCAAACGGTATCAAACCAACACCCACGGGAAGCTGTAAGCATAGAGGACATGCCTGCACCCCATTGGACTTACCTGTGTGGGTTAAACCCGGGTTATTTGACAACCTATGGCGGTGATGGTTCTGCTCAGGCAGAGCAGTGCTGATGCTCCTCATAAAGCTGTCGCTGCTGTGAAGGTTCTAGGTGACATCACAAATCCCTATGGTTACATACACAACAAAGCTGGGTTGTTGTTGTTTACACTCTGCAAGGCCTGTGGAAGTGAGTGACATCATAGCACTGTAGTTCTGAGGGTTCTAGATGGATGCAACAATCTCCTGTTGCTTCTATGAAGGCCATAATAGACGACATCACCAAACAGCTCCATAGTCACATACACAGCAAAGGAGAGATGTTGTTTACACCTAGTGATGTCAGTGGTATTGAGTGACATCACAGCACAGTGCTAAGGCTCCTGGGCCTGGACACAGCAGCGGCTGCAATATCTCAACGGAGAATACGTTTATATATATGTGTGTGTGTGCGCGTATATATATATATATATATATATATATATATATATATTCTCCGCCGAAATCACTTTTAAACCCATTTCCACCTTTTTTTCCCTTCTCTTCCTCTTACTTTTTTTTCACGTTTTTTTACGTTTTTCTCCTTTTCGCCTCTTTTCTGGGCGTATTATTCTTCTTTTTCTTCTTTTTTTTCGTCTAATGCATACCCCATCAGTGCAGCAATGCTTATTCAATACCGCCAGCAGATGGAGACACTGGGGGATAATTTTCTAAGGATTTATACTGATTTTTCCTGTCTGAATTTGTCGCACAGAAAGTTGCAGGCCAAATATGTGTGACATTTCTGCGACTTTAGCTTCTAGAGCATTTTTACAACATTATACATAGGTGCTGAATACATAAAAAGCGACTGTTCAGCGACAGACAAGTCGCATCGGCTGAAAGTAGGCCAGAATGTCAGTCCATGTTGGAGCAGGTTTAGATACAGTCTAAAGCATAGATCTCAAAGTCTGTGCACAGAATTTAGCAAGGGCCTCGCACCTTCTGATGCATCAGGTAGGTGCACAATAGCATAGCCTAACCCTCTGTACTTTGGTCTATATTGATGCGGGACATAGACAGCCAGCTGATGACCAATCCATTAGTGCAATGGATGGCTGGAAGCATTTGTCTTTGCCTTTGCAATACCACAGAAGCAATGCATGGTCAATGTACAGCAATGACACACCTGTGTGAACAGCCAGGAGACCCCCCCCCCCCATGTTATGTTACATAGTTACATAGTTAGTACGGTCGAAAAAAGACATATGTCCATCAAGTTCAACCAGGGAATTAAGGGGTAGGGGTGTGGCGCGATATTGGGGAAGGGATGAGATTTTATATTTCTTCATAAGCATTAATCTTATTTTGTCAATTAGGAACATTCAGCACCCACCCGCTATCAAGGCAGCTGCCTATCATGTCATGCCCTACCTGCACAGGTGTGCTGGCTACTCAAATGATCCAATTAAGGAGGCCATTTAGTCAGCAGCAGCAGAAGTCCTGTGCCTGGACGCTCCAACAGCGGCCAGACACAAGCAGAAGCAGAAGCAGCAGCAGCACCACCTTTTGTTTTTTGGCTGCAGCAGCAGCAGCAGCAAGGCCCACAGGGCTGGCTAGCTGGCTAGCCAGCAAGCAGGTAGCAATGAAAGTAGGAATCTTTCTTTTTAACCCTGTAAGGGGGTGGTGCACTGTACCCGAAGATACTGCCATATCGGGTCAATGCATAGGGCGACGGAAGCAAGCTTCGAAATCGGCCCCCGTTCTCAAAAATCCATTTAATATATGGTCCCCAGATAGGGGACGTATCAGATATTAAACTGATAAGAACAGATACTACACTTGATCTTAGCCAAAAGGCCGAGAAGCGATAACCGTGAAAGGGGCGGGCCCAACAAGGTCCCCTTCATGGGCACTATCACTGCTTGCTGTCAGGGAGGCTGCCAGACAATTTTCCATGCACACTCTGGGCTGGGGGGCAGTCAACCACCAGTACACACAGCAGAACCTAAACCCATACCATTATTGCTAAGCAGCAAGACAGGGGCCCATTGCACTCCCACGGGGCCTTTTTAAATGCAATCCATAACCCGGATTTGCCAGGAACCCTTCTTACTCCTCCTACTTGCATGTGACACTGGGCTTAGGATCTGCATAGGAAACACACACACAAGCACACACCTACCTTTGTTGCCTGCAGATGCCTCCTTGGCTGTCCCCAAACGGTATCAAACCAACACCCACGGGAAGCTGTAAGCATAGAGGACATGCCTGCACCCCATTGGACTTACCTGTGTGGGTTAAACCCGGGTTATTTGACAACCTATGGCGGTGATGGTTCTGCTCAGGCAGAGCAGTGCTGATGCTCCTCATAAAGCTGTCGCTGCTGTGAAGGTTCTAGGTGACATCACAAATCCCTATGGTTACATACACAACAAAGCTGGGTTGTTGTTGTTTACACTCTGCAAGGCCTGTGGAAGTGAGTGACATCATAGCACTGTAGTTCTGAGGGTTCTAGATGGATGCAACAATCTCCTGTTGCTTCTATGAAGGCCATAATAGACGACATCACCAAACAGCTCCATAGTCACATACACAGCAAAGGAGAGATGTTGTTTACACCTAGTGATGTCAGTGGTATTGAGTGACATCACAGCACAGTGCTAAGGCTCCTGGGCCTGGACACAGCAGCGGCTGCAATATCTCAACGGAGAATACGTTTATATATATGTGTGTGTGTGCGCGTATATATATATATATATATATATATATATATATATATATATATATTTCTCCGCCGAAATCACTTTTAAACCCATTTCCACCTTTTTTTCCCTTCTCTTCCTCTTACTTTTTTTTCACGTTTTTTTACGTTTTTCTCCTTTTCGCCTCTTTTCTGGGCGTATTATTCTTCTTTTTCTTCTTTTTTTTCGTCTAATGCATACCCCATCAGTGCAGCAATGCTTATTCAATACCGCCAGCAGATGGAGACACTGGGGGATAATTTTCTAAGGATTTATACTGATTTTTCCTGTCTGAATTTGTCGCACAGAAAGTTGCAGGCCAAATATGTGTGACATTTCTGCGACTTTAGCTTCTAGAGCATTTTTAAAACATTATACATAGGTGCTGAATACATAAAAAGCGACTGTTCAGCGACAGACAAGTCGCATCGGCTGAAAGTAGGCCAGAATGTCAGTCCATGTTGGAGCAGGTTTAGATACAGTCTAAAGCATAGATCTCAAAGTCTGTGCACAGAATTTAGCAAGGGCCTCGCACCTTCTGATGCATCAGGTAGGTGCACAATAGCATAGCCTAACCCTCTGTACTTTGGTCTATATTGATGCGGGACATAGACAGCCAGCTGATGACCAATCCATTAGTGCAATGGATGGCTGGAAGCATTTGTCTTTGCCTTTGCAATACCACAGAAGCAATGCATGGTCAATGTACAGCAATGACACACCTGTGTGAACAGCCAGGAGACCCCCCCCCCCCATGTTATGTTACATAGTTACATAGTTAGTACGGTCGAAAAAAGACATATGTCCATCAAGTTCAACCAGGGAATTAAGGGGTAGGGGTGTGGCGCGATATTGGGGAAGGGATGAGATTTTATATTTCTTCATAAGCATTAATCTTATTTTGTCAATTAGGAACATTCAGCACCCACCCGCTATCAAGGCAGCTGCCTATCATGTCATGCCCTACCTGCACAGGTGTGCTGGCTACTCAAATGATCCAATTAAGGAGGCCATTTAGTCAGCAGCAGCAGAAGTCCTGTGCCTGGACGCTCCAACAGCGGCCAGACACAAGCAGAAGCAGAAGCAGCAGCAGCACCACCTTTTGTTTTTTGGCTGCAGCAGCAGCAGCAGCAAGGCCCACAGGGCTGGCTAGCTGGCTAGCCAGCAAGCAGGTAGCAATGAAAGTAGGAATCTTTCTTTTTAACCCTGTAAGGGGGTGGTGCACTGTACCCGAAGATACTGCCATATCGGGTCAATGCATAGGGCGACGGAAGCAAGCTTCGAAATCGGCCCCCGTTCTCAAAAATCCATTTAATATATG
The DNA here is from genome assembly GCF_029499605.1 of Hyla sarda. NCBI lineage: Eukaryota > Metazoa > Chordata > Amphibia > Anura > Hylidae > Hyla > Hyla sarda. The sequence goes on from NW_026610676.1 coordinate 166,098, forward strand.
GTCCCCAGATAGGGGACGTATCAGATATTAAACTGATAAGAACAGATACTACACTTGATCTTAGCCAAAAGGCCGAGAAGCGATAACCGTGAAAGGGGCGGGCCCAACAAGGTCCCCTTCATGGGCACTATCACTGCTTGCTGTCAGGGAGGCTGCCAGACAATTTTCCATGCACACTCTGGGCTGGGGGGCAGTCAACCACCAGTACACACAGCAGAACCTAAACCCATACCATTATTGCTAAGCAGCAAGACAGGGGCCCATTGCACTCCCACGGGGCCTTTTTAAATGCAATCCATAACCCGGATTTGCCAGGAACCCTTCTTACTCCTCCTACTTGCATGTGACACTGGGCTTAGGATCTGCATAGGAAACACACACACAAGCACACACCTACCTTTGTTGCCTGCAGATGCCTCCTTGGCTGTCCCCAAACGGTATCAAACCAACACCCACGGGAAGCTGTAAGCATAGAGGACATGCCTGCACCCCATTGGACTTACCTGTGTGGGTTAAACCCGGGTTATTTGACAACCTATGGCGGTGATGGTTCTGCTCAGGCAGAGCAGTGCTGATGCTCCTCATAAAGCTGTCGCTGCTGTGAAGGTTCTAGGTGACATCACAAATCCCTATGGTTACATACACAACAAAGCTGGGTTGTTGTTGTTTACACTCTGCAAGGCCTGTGGAAGTGAGTGACATCATAGCACTGTAGTTCTGAGGGTTCTAGATGGATGCAACAATCTCCTGTTGCTTCTATGAAGGCCATAATAGACGACATCACCAAACAGCTCCATAGTCACATACACAGCAAAGGAGAGATGTTGTTTACACCTAGTGATGTCAGTGGTATTGAGTGACATCACAGCACAGTGCTAAGGCTCCTGGGCCTGGACACAGCAGCGGCTGCAATATCTCAACGGAGAATACGTTTATATATATGTGTGTGTGTGCGCGTATATATATATATATATATATATATATATATATATATATATATATATATATTCTCCGCCGAAATCACTTTTAAACCCATTTCCACCTTTTTTTCCCTTCTCTTCCTCTTACTTTTTTTTCACGTTTTTTTACGTTTTTCTCCTTTTCGCCTCTTTTCTGGGCGTATTATTCTTCTTTTTCTTCTTTTTTTTCGTCTAATGCATACCCCATCAGTGCAGCAATGCTTATTCAATACCGCCAGCAGATGGAGACACTGGGGGATAATTTTCTAAGGATTTATACTGATTTTTCCTGTCTGAATTTGTCGCACAGAAAGTTGCAGGCCAAATATGTGTGACATTTCTGCGACTTTAGCTTCTAGAGCATTTTTACAACATTATACATAGGTGCTGAATACATAAAAAGCGACTGTTCAGCGACAGACAAGTCGCATCGGCTGAAAGTAGGCCAGAATGTCAGTCCATGTTGGAGCAGGTTTAGATACAGTCTAAAGCATAGATCTCAAAGTCTGTGCACAGAATTTAGCAAGGGCCTCGCACCTTCTGATGCATCAGGTAGGTGCACAATAGCATAGCCTAACCCTCTGTACTTTGGTCTATATTGATGCGGGACATAGACAGCCAGCTGATGACCAATCCATTAGTGCAATGGATGGCTGGAAGCATTTGTCTTTGCCTTTGCAATACCACAGAAGCAATGCATGGTCAATGTACAGCAATGACACACCTGTGTGAACAGCCAGGAGACCCCCCCCCCCCATGTTATGTTACATAGTTACATAGTTAGTACGGTCGAAAAAAGACATATGTCCATCAAGTTCAACCAGGGAATTAAGGGGTAGGGGTGTGGCGCGATATTGGGGAAGGGATGAGATTTTATATTTCTTCATAAGCATTAATCTTATTTTGTCAATTAGGAACATTCAGCACCCACCCGCTATCAAGGCAGCTGCCTATCATGTCATGCCCTACCTGCACAGGTGTGCTGGCTACTCAAATGATCCAATTAAGGAGGCCATTTAGTCAGCAGCAGCAGAAGTCCTGTGCCTGGACGCTCCAACAGCGGCCAGACACAAGCAGAAGCAGAAGCAGCAGCAGCACCACCTTTTGTTTTTTGGCTGCAGCAGCAGCAGCAGCAAGGCCCACAGGGCTGGCTAGCTGGCTAGCTAGCCAGCAAGCAGGTAGCAATGAAAGTAGGAATCTTTCTTTTTAACCCTGTAAGGGGGTGGTGCACTGTACCCGAAGATACTGCCATATCGGGTCAATGCATAGGGCGACGGAAGCAAGCTTCGAAATCGGCCCCCGTTCTCAAAAATCCATTTAATATATGGTCCCCAGATAGGGGACGTATCAGATATTAAACTGATAAGAACAGATACTACACTTGATCTTAGCCAAAAGGCCGAGAAGCGATAACCGTGAAAGGGGCGGGCCCAACAAGGTCCCCTTCATGGGCACTATCACTGCTTGCTGTCAGGGAGGCTGCCAGACAATTTTCCATGCACACTCTGGGCTGGGGGGCAGTCAACCACCAGTACACACAGCAGAACCTAAACCCATACCATTATTGCTAAGCAGCAAGACAGGGGCCCATTGCACTCCCACGGGGCCTTTTTAAATGCAATCCATAACCCGGATTTGCCAGGAACCCTTCTTACTCCTCCTACTTGCATGTGACACTGGGCTTAGGATCTGCATAGGAAACACACACACAAGCACACACCTACCTTTGTTGCCTGCAGATGCCTCCTTGGCTGTCCCCAAACGGTATCAAACCAACACCCACGGGAAGCTGTAAGCATAGAGGACATGCCTGCACCCCATTGGACTTACCTGTGTGGGTTAAACCCGGGTTATTTGACAACCTATGGCGGTGATGGTTCTGCTCAGGCAGAGCAGTGCTGATGCTCCTCATAAAGCTGTCGCTGCTGTGAAGGTTCTAGGTGACATCACAAATCCCTATGGTTACATACACAACAAAGCTGGGTTGTTGTTGTTTACACTCTGCAAGGCCTGTGGAAGTGAGTGACATCATAGCACTGTAGTTCTGAGGGTTCTAGATGGATGCAACAATCTCCTGTTGCTTCTATGAAGGCCATAATAGACGACATCACCAAACAGCTCCATAGTCACATACACAGCAAAGGAGAGATGTTGTTTACACCTAGTGATGTCAGTGGTATTGAGTGACATCACAGCACAGTGCTAAGGCTCCTGGGCCTGGACACAGCAGCGGCTGCAATATCTCAACGGAGAATACGTTTATATATATGTGTGTGTGTGCGCGTATATATATATATATATATATATATATATATATATATATATATATATTCTCCGCCGAAATCACTTTTAAACCCATTTCCACCTTTTTTTCCCTTCTCTTCCTCTTACTTTTTTTTCACGTTTTTTTACGTTTTTCTCCTTTTCGCCTCTTTTCTGGGCGTATTATTCTTCTTTTTCTTCTTTTTTTTCGTCTAATGCATACCCCATCAGTGCAGCAATGCTTATTCAATACCGCCAGCAGATGGAGACACTGGGGGATAATTTTCTAAGGATTTATACTGATTTTTCCTGTCTGAATTTGTCGCACAGAAAGTTGCAGGCCAAATATGTGTGACATTTCTGCGACTTTAGCTTCTAGAGCATTTTTACAACATTATACATAGGTGCTGAATACATAAAAAGCGACTGTTCAGCGACAGACAAGTCGCATCGGCTGAAAGTAGGCCAGAATGTCAGTCCATGTTGGAGCAGGTTTAGATACAGTCTAAAGCATAGATCTCAAAGTCTGTGCACAGAATTTAGCAAGGGCCTCGCACCTTCTGATGCATCAGGTAGGTGCACAATAGCATAGCCTAACCCTCTGTACTTTGGTCTATATTGATGCGGGACATAGACAGCCAGCTGATGACCAATCCATTAGTGCAATGGATGGCTGGAAGCATTTGTCTTTGCCTTTGCAATACCACAGAAGCAATGCATGGTCAATGTACAGCAATGACACACCTGTGTGAACAGCCAGGAGACCCCCCCCCCCATGTTATGTTACATAGTTACATAGTTAGTACGGTCGAAAAAAGACATATGTCCATCAAGTTCAACCAGGGAATTAAGGGGTAGGGGTGTGGCGCGATATTGGGGAAGGGATGAGATTTTATATTTCTTCATAAGCATTAATCTTATTTTGTCAATTAGGAACATTCAGCACCCACCCGCTATCAAGGCAGCTGCCTATCATGTCATGCCCTACCTGCACAGGTGTGCTGGCTACTCAAATGATCCAATTAAGGAGGCCATTTAGTCAGCAGCAGCAGAAGTCCTGTGCCTGGACGCTCCAACAGCGGCCAGACACAAGCAGAAGCAGAAGCAGCAGCAGCACCACCTTTTGTTTTTTGGCTGCAGCAGCAGCAGCAGCAAGGCCCACAGGGCTGGCTAGCTGGCTAGCCAGCAAGCAGGTAGCAATGAAAGTAGGAATCTTTCTTTTTAACCCTGTAAGGGGGTGGTGCACTGTACCCGAAGATACTGCCATATCGGGTCAATGCATAGGGCGACGGAAGCAAGCTTCGAAATCGGCCCCCGTTCTCAAAAATCCATTTAATATATGGTCCCCAGATAGGGGACGTATCAGATATTAAACTGATAAGAACAGATACTACACTTGATCTTAGCCAAAAGGCCGAGAAGCGATAACCGTGAAAGGGGCGGGCCCAACAAGGTCCCCTTCATGGGCACTATCACTGCTTGCTGTCAGGGAGGCTGCCAGACAATTTTCCATGCACACTCTGGGCTGGGGGGCAGTCAACCACCAGTACACACAGCAGAACCTAAACCCATACCATTATTGCTAAGCAGCAAGACAGGGGCCCATTGCACTCCCACGGGGCCTTTTTAAATGCAATCCATAACCCGGATTTGCCAGGAACCCTTCTTACTCCTCCTACTTGCATGTGACACTGGGCTTAGGATCTGCATAGGAAACACACACACAAGCACACACCTACCTTTGTTGCCTGCAGATGCCTCCTTGGCTGTCCCCAAACGGTATCAAACCAACACCCACGGGAAGCTGTAAGCATAGAGGACATGCCTGCACCCCATTGGACTTACCTGTGTGGGTTAAACCCGGGTTATTTGACAACCTATGGCGGTGATGGTTCTGCTCAGGCAGAGCAGTGCTGATGCTCCTCATAAAGCTGTCGCTGCTGTGAAGGTTCTAGGTGACATCACAAATCCCTATGGTTACATACACAACAAAGCTGGGTTGTTGTTGTTTACACTCTGCAAGGCCTGTGGAAGTGAGTGACATCATAGCACTGTAGTTCTGAGGGTTCTAGATGGATGCAACAATCTCCTGTTGCTTCTATGAAGGCCATAATAGACGACATCACCAAACAGCTCCATAGTCACATACACAGCAAAGGAGAGATGTTGTTTACACCTAGTGATGTCAGTGGTATTGAGTGACATCACAGCACAGTGCTAAGGCTCCTGGGCCTGGACACAGCAGCGGCTGCAATATCTCAACGGAGAATACGTTTATATATATGTGTGTGTGTGCGCGTATATATATATATATATATATATATATATATATATTTCTCCGCCGAAATCACTTTTAAACCCATTTCCACCTTTTTTTCCCTTCTCTTCCTCTTACTTTTTTTTCACGTTTTTTTACGTTTTTCTCCTTTTCGCCTCTTTTCTGGGCGTATTATTCTTCTTTTTCTTCTTTTTTTTCGTCTAATGCATACCCCATCAGTGCAGCAATGCTTATTCAATACCGCCAGCAGATGGAGACACTGGGGGATAATTTTCTAAGGATTTATACTGATTTTTCCTGTCTGAATTTGTCGCACAGAAAGTTGCAGGCCAAATATGTGTGACATTTCTGCGACTTTAGCTTCTAGAGCATTTTTACAACATTATACATAGGTGCTGAATACATAAAAAGCGACTGTTCAGCGACAGACAAGTCGCATCGGCTGAAAGTAGGCCAGAATGTCAGTCCATGTTGGAGCAGGTTTAGATACAGTCTAAAGCATAGATCTCAAAGTCTGTGCACAGAATTTAGCAAGGGCCTCGCACCTTCTGATGCATCAGGTAGGTGCACAATAGCATAGCCTAACCCTCTGTACTTTGGTCTATATTGATGCGGGACATAGACAGCCAGCTGATGACCAATCCATTAGTGCAATGGATGGCTGGAAGCATTTGTCTTTGCCTTTGCAATACCACAGAAGCAATGCATGGTCAATGTACAGCAATGACACACCTGTGTGAACAGCCAGGAGACCCCCCCCCCCCCCCCCATGTTATGTTACATAGTTACATAGTTAGTACGGTCGAAAAAAGACATATGTCCATCAAGTTCAACCAGGGAATTAAGGGGTAGGGGTGTGGCGCGATATTGGGGAAGGGATGAGATTTTATATTTCTTCATAAGCATTAATCTTATTTTGTCAATTAGGAACATTCAGCACCCACCCGCTATCAAGGCAGCTGCCTATCATGTCATGCCCTACCTGCACAGGTGTGCTGGCTACTCAAATGATCCAATTAAGGAGGCCATTTAGTCAGCAGCAGCAGAAGTCCTGTGCCTGGACGCTCCAACAGCGGCCAGACACAAGCAGAAGCAGAAGCAGCAGCAGCACCACCTTTTGTTTTTTGGCTGCAGCAGCAGCAGCAGCAGCAGCAGCAAGGCCCACAGGGCTGGCTAGCTGGCTAGCCAGCAAGCAGGTAGCAATGAAAGTAGGAATCTTTCTTTTTAACCCTGTAAGGGGGTGGTGCACTGTACCCGAAGATACTGCCATATCGGGTCAATGCATAGGGCGACGGAAGCAAGCTTCGAAATCGGCCCCCGTTCTCAAAAATCCATTTAATATATGGTCCCCAGATAGGGGACGTATCAGATATTAAACTGATAAGAACAGATACTACACTTGATCTTAGCCAAAAGGCCGAGAAGCGATAACCGTGAAAGGGGCGGGCCCAACAAGGTCCCCTTCATGGGCACTATCACTGCTTGCTGTCAGGGAGGCTGCCAGACAATTTTCCATGCACACTCTGGGCTGGGGGGCAGTCAACCACCAGTACACACAGCAGAACCTAAACCCATACCATTATTGCTAAGCAGCAAGACAGGGGCCCATTGCACTCCCACGGGGCCTTTTTAAATGCAATCCATAACCCGGATTTGCCAGGAACCCTTCTTACTCCTCCTACTTGCATGTGACACTGGGCTTAGGATCTGCATAGGAAACACACACACAAGCACACACCTACCTTTGTTGCCTGCAGATGCCTCCTTGGCTGTCCCCAAACGGTATCAAACCAACACCCACGGGAAGCTGTAAGCATAGAGGACATGCCTGCACCCCATTGGACTTACCTGTGTGGGTTAAACCCGGGTTATTTGACAACCTATGGCGGTGATGGTTCTGCTCAGGCAGAGCAGTGCTGATGCTCCTCATAAAGCTGTCGCTGCTGTGAAGGTTCTAGGTGACATCACAAATCCCTATGGTTACATACACAACAAAGCTGGGTTGTTGTTGTTTACACTCTGCAAGGCCTGTGGAAGTGAGTGACATCATAGCACTGTAGTTCTGAGGGTTCTAGATGGATGCAACAATCTCCTGTTGCTTCTATGAAGGCCATAATAGACGACATCACCAAACAGCTCCATAGTCACATACACAGCAAAGGAGAGATGTTGTTTACACCTAGTGATGTCAGTGGTATTGAGTGACATCACAGCACAGTGCTAAGGCTCCTGGGCCTGGACACAGCAGCGGCTGCAATATCTCAACGGAGAATACGTTTATATATATGTGTGTGTGTGCGCGTATATATATATATATATATATATATATATATATATATTTCTCCGCCGAAATCACTTTTAAACCCATTTCCACCTTTTTTTCCCTTCTCTTCCTCTTACTTTTTTTTCACGTTTTTTTACGTTTTTCTCCTTTTCGCCTCTTTTCTGGGCGTATTATTCTTCTTTTTCTTCTTTTTTTTCGTCTAATGCATACCCCATCAGTGCAGCAATGCTTATTCAATACCGCCAGCAGATGGAGACACTGGGGGATAATTTTCTAAGGATTTATACTGATTTTTCCTGTCTGAATTTGTCGCACAGAAAGTTGCAGGCCAAATATGTGTGACATTTCTGCGACTTTAGCTTCTAGAGCATTTTTACAACATTATACATAGGTGCTGAATACATAAAAAGCGACTGTTCAGCGACAGACAAGTCGCATCGGCTGAAAGTAGGCCAGAATGTCAGTCCATGTTGGAGCAGGTTTAGATACAGTCTAAAGCATAGATCTCAAAGTCTGTGCACAGAATTTAGCAAGGGCCTCGCACTTTCTGATGCATCAGGTAGGTGCACAATAGCATAGCCTAACCCTCTGTACTTTGGTCTATATTGATGCGGGACATAGACAGCCAGCTGATGACCAATCCATTAGTGCAATGGATGGCTGGAAGCATTTGTCTTTGCCTTTGCAATACCACAGAAGCAATGCATGGTCAATGTACAGCAATGACACACCTGTGTGAACAGCCAGGAGACCCCCCCCCCCCCCATGTTATGTTACATAGTTACATAGTTAGTACGGTCGAAAAAAGACATATGTCCATCAAGTTCAACCAGGGAATTAAGGGGTAGGGGTGTGGCGCGATATTGGGGAAGGGATGAGATTTTATATTTCTTCATAAGCATTAATCTTATTTTGTCAATTAGGAACATTCAGCACCCACCCGCTATCAAGGCAGCTGCCTATCATGTCATGCCCTACCTGCACAGGTGTGCTGGCTACTCAAATGATCCAATTAAGGAGGCCATTTAGTCAGCAGCAGCAGAAGTCCTGTGCCTGGACGCTCCAACAGCGGCCAGACACAAGCAGAAGCAGAAGCAGCAGCAGCACCACCTTTTGTTTTTTGGCTGCAGCAGCAGCAGCAGCAAGGCCCACAGGGCTGGCTAGCTGGCTAGCTAGCCAGCAAGCAGGTAGCAATGAAAGTAGGAATCTTTCTTTTTAACCCTGTAAGGGGGTGGTGCACTGTACCCGAAGATACTGCCATATCGGGTCAATGCATAGGGCGACGGAAGCAAGCTTCGAAATCGGCCCCCGTTCTCAAAAATCCATTTAATATATGGTCCCCAGATAGGGGACGTATCAGATATTAAACTGATAAGAACAGATACTACACTTGATCTTAGCCAAAAGGCCGAGAAGCGATAACCGTGAAAGGGGCGGGCCCAACAAGGTCCCCTTCATGGGCACTATCACTGCTTGCTGTCAGGGAGGCTGCCAGACAATTTTCCATGCACACTCTGGGCTGGGGGGCAGTCAACCACCAGTACACACAGCAGAACCTAAACCCATACCATTATTGCTAAGCAGCAAGACAGGGGCCCATTGCACTCCCACGGGGCCTTTTTAAATGCAATCCATAACCCGGATTTGCCAGGAACCCTTCTTACTCCTCCTACTTGCATGTGACACTGGGCTTAGGATCTGCATAGGAAACACACACACAAGCACACACCTACCTTTGTTGCCTGCAGATGCCTCCTTGGCTGTCCCCAAACGGTATCAAACCAACACCCACGGGAAGCTGTAAGCATAGAGGACATGCCTGCACCCCATTGGACTTACCTGTGTGGGTTAAACCCGGGTTATTTGACAACCTATGGCGGTGATGGTTCTGCTCAGGCAGAGCAGTGCTGATGCTCCTCATAAAGCTGTCGCTGCTGTGAAGGTTCTAGGTGACATCACAAATCCCTATGGTTACATACACAACAAAGCTGGGTTGTTGTTGTTTACACTCTGCAAGGCCTGTGGAAGTGAGTGACATCATAGCACTGTAGTTCTGAGGGTTCTAGATGGATGCAACAATCTCCTGTTGCTTCTATGAAGGCCATAATAGACGACATCACCAAACAGCTCCATAGTCACATACACAGCAAAGGAGAGATGTTGTTTACACCTAGTGATGTCAGTGGTATTGAGTGACATCACAGCACAGTGCTAAGGCTCCTGGGCCTGGACACAGCAGCGGCTGCAATATCTCAACGGAGAATACGTTTATATATATGTGTGTGTGTGCGCGTATATATATATATATATATATATATATATATATATATATATATATTTCTCCGCCGAAATCACTTTTAAACCCATTTCCACCTTTTTTTCCCTTCTCTTCCTCTTACTTTTTTTTCACGTTTTTTTACGTTTTTCTCCTTTTCGCCTCTTTTCTGGGCGTATTATTCTTCTTTTTCTTCTTTTTTTTCGTCTAATGCATACCCCATCAGTGCAGCAATGCTTATTCAATACCGCCAGCAGATGGAGACACTGGGGGATAATTTTCTAAGGATTTATACTGATTTTTCCTGTCTGAATTTGTCGCACAGAAAGTTGCAGGCCAAATATGTGTGACATTTCTGCGACTTTAGCTTCTAGAGCATTTTTACAACATTATACATAGGTGCTGAATACATAAAAAGCGACTGTTCAGCGACAGACAAGTCGCATCGGCTGAAAGTAGGCCAGAATGTCAGTCCATGTTGGAGCAGGTTTAGATACAGTCTAAAGCATAGATCTCAAAGTCTGTGCACAGAATTTAGCAAGGGCCTCGCACCTTCTGATGCATCAGGTAGGTGCACAATAGCATAGCCTAACCCTCTGTACTTTGGTCTATATTGATGCGGGACATAGACAGCCAGCTGATGACCAATCCATTAGTGCAATGGATGGCTGGAAGCATTTGTCTTTGCCTTTGCAATACCACAGAAGCAATGCATGGTCAATGTACAGCAATGACACACCTGTGTGAACAGCCAGGAGACCCCCCCCCCCATGTTATGTTACATAGTTACATAGTTAGTACGGTCGAAAAAAGACATATGTCCATCAAGTTCAACCAGGGAATTAAGGGGTAGGGGTGTGGCGCGATATTGGGGAAGGGATGAGATTTTATATTTCTTCATAAGCATTAATCTTATTTTGTCAATTAGGAACATTCAGCACCCACCCGCTATCAAGGCAGCTGCCTATCATGTCATGCCCTACCTGCACAGGTGTGCTGGCTACTCAAATGATCCAATTAAGGAGGCCATTTAGTCAGCAGCAGCAGAAGTCCTGTGCCTGGACGCTCCAACAGTGGCCAGACACAAGCAGAAGCAGAAGCAGCAGCAGCAGCACCTTTTGTTTTTTGGCTGCAGCAGCAGCAGCAGCAAGGCCCACAGGGCTGGCTAGCTGGCTAGCCAGCAAGCAGGTAGCAATGAAAGTAGGAATCTTTCTTTTTAACCCTGTAAGGGGGTGGTGCACTGTACCCGAAGATACTGCCATATCGGGTCAATGCATAGGGCGACGGAAGCAAGCTTCGAAATCGGCCCCCGTTCTCAAAAATCCATTTAATATATGGTCCCCAGATAGGGGACGTATCAGATATTAAACTGATAAGAACAGATACTACACTTGATCTTAGCCAAAAGGCCGAGAAGCGATAACCGTGAAAGGGGCGGGCCCAACAAGGTCCCCTTCATGGGCACTATCACTGCTTGCTGTCAGGGAGGCTGCCAGACAATTTTCCATGCACACTCTGGGCTGGGGGGCAGTCAACCACCAGTACACACAGCAGAACCTAAACCCATACCATTATTGCTAAGCAGCAAGACAGGGGCCCATTGCACTCCCACGGGGCCTTTTTAAATGCAATCCATAACCCGGATTTGCCAGGAACCCTTCTTACTCCTCCTACTTGCATGTGACACTGGGCTTAGGATCTGCATAGGAAACACACACACAAGCACACACCTACCTTTGTTGCCTGCAGATGCCTCCTTGGCTGTCCCCAAACGGTATCAAACCAACACCCACGGGAAGCTGTAAGCATAGAGGACATGCCTGCACCCCATTGGACTTACCTGTGTGGGTTAAACCCGGGTTATTTGACAACCTATGGCGGTGATGGTTCTGCTCAGGCAGAGCAGTGCTGATGCTCCTCATAAAGCTGTCGCTGCTGTGAAGGTTCTAGGTGACATCACAAATCCCTATGGTTACATACACAACAAAGCTGGGTTGTTGTTGTTTACACTCTGCAAGGCCTGTGGAAGTGAGTGACATCATAGCACTGTAGTTCTGAGGGTTCTAGATGGATGCAACAATCTCCTGTTGCTTCTATGAAGGCCGTAATAGACGACATCACCAAACAGCTCCATAGTCACATACACAGCAAAGGAGAGATGTTGTTTACACCTAGTGATGTCAGTGGTATTGAGTGACATCACAGCACAGTGCTAAGGCTCCTGGGCCTGGACACAGCAGCGGCTGCAATATCTCAACGGAGAATACGTTTATATATATGTGTGTGTGTGCGCGTATATATATATATATATATATATATATATATATATATATATATTCTCCGCCGAAATCACTTTTAAACCCATTTCCACCTTTTTTTCCCTTCTCTTCCTCTTACTTTTTTTTCACGTTTTTTTACGTTTTTCTCCTTTTCGCCTCTTTTCTGGGCGTATTATTCTTCTTTTTCTTCTTTTTTTTCGTCTAATGCATACCCCATCAGTGCAGCAATGCTTATTCAATACCGCCAGCAGATGGAGACACTGGGGGATAATTTTCTAAGGATTTATACTGATTTTTCCTGTCTGAATTTGTCGCACAGAAAGTTGCAGGCCAAATATGTGTGACATTTCTGCGACTTTAGCTTCTAGAGCATTTTTACAACATTATACATAGGTGCTGAATACATAAAAAGCGACTGTTCAGCGACAGACAAGTCGCATCGGCTGAAAGTAGGCCAGAATGTCAGTCCATGTTGGAGCAGGTTTAGATACAGTCTAAAGCATAGATCTCAAAGTCTGTGCACAGAATTTAGCAAGGGCCTCGCACCTTCTGATGCATCAGGTAGGTGCACAATAGCATAGCCTAACCCTCTGTACTTTGGTCTATATTGATGCGGGACATAGACAGCCAGCTGATGACCAATCCATTAGTGCAATGGATGGCTGGAAGCATTTGTCTTTGCCTTTGCAATACCACAGAAGCAATGCATGGTCAATGTACAGCAATGACACACCTGTGTGAACAGCCAGGAGACCCCCCCCCCCCATGTTATGTTACATAGTTACATAGTTAGTACGGTCGAAAAAAGACATATGTCCATCAAGTTCAACCAGGGAATTAAGGGGTAGGGGTGTGGCGCGATATTGGGGAAGGGATGAGATTTTATATTTCTTCATAAGCATTAATCTTATTTTGTCAATTAGGAACATTCAGCACCCACCCGCTATCAAGGCAGCTGCCTATCATGTCATGCCCTACCTGCACAGGTGTGCTGGCTACTCAAATGATCCAATTAAGGAGGCCATTTAGTCAGCAGCAGCAGAAGTCCTGTGCCTGGACGCTCCAACAGCGGCCAGACACAAGCAGAAGCAGAAGCAGCAGCAGCACCACCTTTTGTTTTTTGGCTGCAGCAGCAGCAGCAGCAAGGCCCACAGGGCTGGCTAGCTGGCTAGCCAGCAAGCAGGTAGCAATGAAAGTAGGAATCTTTCTTTTTAACCCTGTAAGGGGGTGGTGCACTGTACCCGAAGATACTGCCATATCGGGTCAATGCATAGGGCGACGGAAGCAAGCTTCGAAATCGGCCCCCGTTCTCAAAAATCCATTTAATATATGGTCCCCAGATAGGGGACGTATCAGATATTAAACTGATAAGAACAGATACTACACTTGATCTTAGCCAAAAGGCCGAGAAGCGATAACCGTGAAAGGGGCGGGCCCAACAAGGTCCCCTTCATGGGCACTATCACTGCTTGCTGTCAGGGAGGCTGCCAGACAATTTTCCATGCACACTCTGGGCTGGGGGGCAGTCAACCACCAGTACACACAGCAGAACCTAAACCCATACCATTATTGCTAAGCAGCAAGACAGGGGCCCATTGCACTCCCACGGGGCCTTTTTAAATGCAATCCATAACCCGGATTTGCCAGGAACCCTTCTTACTCCTCCTACTTGCATGTGACACTGGGCTTAGGATCTGCATAGGAAACACACACACAAGCACACACCTACCTTTGTTGCCTGCAGATGCCTCCTTGGCTGTCCCCAAACGGTATCAAACCAACACCCACGGGAAGCTGTAAGCATAGAGGACATGCCTGCACCCCATTGGACTTACCTGTGTGGGTTAAACCCGGGTTATTTGACAACCTATGGCGGTGATGGTTCTGCTCAGGCAGAGCAGTGCTGATGCTCCTCATAAAGCTGTCGCTGCTGTGAAGGTTCTAGGTGACATCACAAATCCCTATGGTTACATACACAACAAAGCTGGGTTGTTGTTGTTTACACTCTGCAAGGCCTGTGGAAGTGAGTGACATCATAGCACTGTAGTTCTGAGGGTTCTAGATGGATGCAACAATCTCCTGTTGCTTCTATGAAGGCCATAATAGACGACATCACCAAACAGCTCCATAGTCACATACACAGCAAAGGAGAGATGTTGTTTACACCTAGTGATGTCAGTGGTATTGAGTGACATCACAGCACAGTGCTAAGGCTCCTGGGCCTGGACACAGCAGCGGTGCAATATCTCAACGGAGAATACGTTTATATATATGTGTGTGTGTGCGCGTATATATATATATATATATATATATATATATATATATATATTTCTCCGCCGAAATCACTTTTAAACCCATTTCCACCTTTTTTTCCCTTCTCTTCCTCTTACTTTTTTTTCACGTTTTTTTACGTTTTTCTCCTTTTCGCCTCTTTTCTGGGCGTATTATTCTTCTTTTTCTTCTTTTTTTTCGTCTAATGCATACCCCATCAGTGCAGCAATGCTTATTCAATACCGCCAGCAGATGGAGACACTGGGGGATAATTTTCTAAGGATTTATACTGATTTTTCCTGTCTGAATTTGTCGCACAGAAAGTTGCAGGCCAAATATGTGTGACATTTCTGCGACTTTAGCTTCTAGAGCATTTTTACAACATTATACATAGGTGCTGAATACATAAAAAGCGACTGTTCAGCGACAGACAAGTCGCATCGGCTGAAAGTAGGCCAGAATGTCAGTCCATGTTGGAGCAGGTTTAGATACAGTCTAAAGCATAGATCTCAAAGTCTGTGCACAGAATTTAGCAAGGGCCTCGCACCTTCTGATGCATCAGGTAGGTGCACAATAGCATAGCCTAACCCTCTGTACTTTGGTCTATATTGATGCGGGACATAGACAGCCAGCTGATGACCAATCCATTAGTGCAATGGATGGCTGGAAGCATTTGTCTTTGCCTTTGCAATACCACAGAAGCAATGCATGGTCAATGTACAGCAATGACACACCTGTGTGAACAGCCAGGAGACCCCCCCCCCCCCATGTTATGTTACATAGTTACATAGTTAGTACGGTCGAAAAAAGACATATGTCCATCAAGTTCAACCAGGGAATTAAGGGGTAGGGGTGTGGCGCGATATTGGGGAAGGGATGAGATTTTATATTTCTTCATAAGCATTAATCTTATTTTGTCAATTAGGAACATTCAGCACCCACCCGCTATCAAGGCAGCTGCCTATCATGTCATGCCCTACCTGCACAGGTGTGCTGGCTACTCAAATGATCCAATTAAGGAGGCCATTTAGTCAGCAGCAGCAGAAGTCCTGTGCCTGGACGCTCCAACAGCGGCCAGACACAAGCAGAAGCAGAAGCAGCAGCAGCACCACCTTTTGTTTTTTGGCTGCAGCAGCAGCAGCAGCAGCAGCAAGGCCCACAGGGCTGGCTAGCTGGCTAGCCAGCAAGCAGGTAGCAATGAAAGTAGGAATCTTTCTTTTTAACCCTGTAAGGGGGTGGTGCACTGTACCCGAAGATACTGCCATATCGGGTCAATGCATAGGGCGACGGAAGCAAGCTTCGAAATCGGCCCCCGTTCTCAAAAATCCATTTAATATATGGTCCCCAGATAGGGGACGTATCAGATATTAAACTGATAAGAACAGATACTACACTTGATCTTAGCCAAAAGGCCGAGAAGCGATAACCGTGAAAGGGGCGGGCCCAACAAGGTCCCCTTCATGGGCACTATCACTGCTTGCTGTCAGGGAGGCTGCCAGACAATTTTCCATGCACACTCTGGGCTGGGGGGCAGTCAACCACCAGTACACACAGCAGAACCTAAACCCATACCATTATTGCTAAGCAGCAAGACAGGGGCCCATTGCACTCCCACGGGGCCTTTTTAAATGCAATCCATAACCCGGATTTGCCAGGAACCCTTCTTACTCCTCCTACTTGCATGTGACACTGGGCTTAGGATCTGCATAGGAAACACACACACAAGCACACACCTACCTTTGTTGCCTGCAGATGCCTCCTTGGCTGTCCCCAAACGGTATCAAACCAACACCCACGGGAAGCTGTAAGCATAGAGGACATGCCTGCACCCCATTGGACTTACCTGTGTGGGTTAAACCCGGGTTATTTGACAACCTATGGCGGTGATGGTTCTGCTCAGGCAGAGCAGTGCTGATGCTCCTCATAAAGCTGTCGCTGCTGTGAAGGTTCTAGGTGACATCACAAATCCCTATGGTTACATACACAACAAAGCTGGGTTGTTGTTGTTTACACTCTGCAAGGCCTGTGGAAGTGAGTGACATCATAGCACTGTAGTTCTGAGGGTTCTAGATGGATGCAACAATCTCCTGTTGCTTCTATGAAGGCCATAATAGACGACATCACCAAACAGCTCCATAGTCACATACACAGCAAAGGAGAGATGTTGTTTACACCTAGTGATGTCAGTGGTATTGAGTGACATCACAGCACAGTGCTAAGGCTCCTGGGCCTGGACACAGCAGCGGCTGCAATATCTCAACGGAGAATACGTTTATATATATGTGTGTGTGTGCGCGTATATATATATATATATATATATATATATATATATATATATTTCTCCGCCGAAATCACTTTTAAACCCATTTCCACCTTTTTTTCCCTTCTCTTCCTCTTACTTTTTTTTCACGTTTTTTTACGTTTTTCTCCTTTTCGCCTCTTTTCTGGGCGTATTATTCTTCTTTTTCTTCTTTTTTTTCGTCTAATGCATACCCCATCAGTGCAGCAATGCTTATTCAATACCGCCAGCAGATGGAGACACTGGGGGATAATTTTCTAAGGATTTATACTGATTTTTCCTGTCTGAATTTGTCGCACAGAAAGTTGCAGGCCAAATATGTGTGACATTTCTGCGACTTTAGCTTCTAGAGCATTTTTACAACATTATACATAGGTGCTGAATACATAAAAAGCGACTGTTCAGCGACAGACAAGTCGCATCGGCTGAAAGTAGGCCAGAATGTCAGTCCATGTTGGAGCAGGTTTAGATACAGTCTAAAGCATAGATCTCAAAGTCTGTGCACAGAATTTAGCAAGGGCCTCGCACCTTCTGATGCATCAGGTAGGTGCACAATAGCATAGCCTAACCCTCTGTACTTTGGTCTATATTGATGCGGGACATAGACAGCCAGCTGATGACCAATCCATTAGTGCAATGGATGGCTGGAAGCATTTGTCTTTGCCTTTGCAATACCACAGAAGCAATGCATGGTCAATGTACAGCAATGACACACCTGTGTGAACAGCCAGGAGACCCCCCCCCCCCCATGTTATGTTACATAGTTACATAGTTAGTACGGTCGAAAAAAGACATATGTCCATCAAGTTCAACCAGGGAATTAAGGGGTAGGGGTGTGGCGCGATATTGGGGAAGGGATGAGATTTTATATTTCTTCATAAGCATTAATCTTATTTTGTCAATTAGGAACATTCAGCACCCACCCGCTATCAAGGCAGCTGCCTATCATGTCATGCCCTACCTGCACAGGTGTGCTGGCTACTCAAATGATCCAATTAAGGAGGCCATTTAGTCAGCAGCAGCAGAAGTCCTGTGCCTGGACGCTCCAACAGCGGCCAGACACAAGCAGAAGCAGAAGCAGCAGCAGCACCACCTTTTGTTTTTTGGCTGCAGCAGCAGCAGCAGCAAGGCCCACAGGGCTGGCTAGCTGGCTAGCTAGCCAGCAAGCAGGTAGCAATGAAAGTAGGAATCTTTCTTTTTAACCCTGTAAGGGGGTGGTGCACTGTACCCGAAGATACTGCCATATCGGGTCAATGCATAGGGCGACGGAAGCAAGCTTCGAAATCGGCCCCCGTTCTCAAAAATCCATTTAATATATGGTCCCCAGATAGGGGACGTATCAGATATTAAACTGATAAGAACAGATACTACACTTGATCTTAGCCAAAAGGCCGAGAAGCGATAACCGTGAAAGGGGCGGGCCCAACAAGGTCCCCTTCATGGGCACTATCACTGCTTGCTGTCAGGGAGGCTGCCAGACAATTTTCCATGCACACTCTGGGCTGGGGGGCAGTCAACCACCAGTACACACAGCAGAACCTAAACCCATACCATTATTGCTAAGCAGCAAGACAGGGGCCCATTGCACTCCCACGGGGCCTTTTTAAATGCAATCCATAACCCGGATTTGCCAGGAACCCTTCTTACTCCTCCTACTTGCATGTGACACTGGGCTTAGGATCTGCATAGGAAACACACACACAAGCACACACCTACCTTTGTTGCCTGCAGATGCCTCCTTGGCTGTCCCCAAACGGTATCAAACCAACACCCACGGGAAGCTGTAAGCATAGAGGACATGCCTGCACCCCATTGGACTTACCTGTGTGGGTTAAACCCGGGTTATTTGACAACCTATGGCGGTGATGGTTCTGCTCAGGCAGAGCAGTGCTGATGCTCCTCATAAAGCTGTCGCTGCTGTGAAGGTTCTAGGTGACATCACAAATCCCTATGGTTACATACACAACAAAGCTGGGTTGTTGTTGTTTACACTCTGCAAGGCCTGTGGAAGTGAGTGACATCATAGCACTGTAGTTCTGAGGGTTCTAGATGGATGCAACAATCTCCTGTTGCTTCTATGAAGGCCATAATAGACGACATCACCAAACAGCTCCATAGTCACATACACAGCAAAGGAGAGATGTTGTTTACACCTAGTGATGTCAGTGGTATTGAGTGACATCACAGCACAGTGCTAAGGCTCCTGGGCCTGGACACAGCAGCGGCTGCAATATCTCAACGGAGAATACGTTTATATATATGTGTGTGTGTGCGCGTATATATATATATATATATATATATATATATATATATATTTCTCCGCCGAAATCACTTTTAAACCCATTTCCACCTTTTTTTCCCTTCTCTTCCTCTTACTTTTTTTTCACGTTTTTTTACGTTTTTCTCCTTTTCGCCTCTTTTCTGGGCGTATTATTCTTCTTTTTCTTCTTTTTTTTCGTCTAATGCATACCCCATCAGTGCAGCAATGCTTATTCAATACCGCCAGCAGATGGAGACACTGGGGGATAATTTTCTAAGGATTTATACTGATTTTTCCTGTCTGAATTTGTCGCACAGAAAGTTGCAGGCCAAATATGTGTGACATTTCTGCGACTTTAGCTTCTAGAGCATTTTTACAACATTATACATAGGTGCTGAATACATAAAAAGCGACTGTTCAGCGACAGACAAGTCGCATCGGCTGAAAGTAGGCCAGAATGTCAGTCCATGTTGGAGCAGGTTTAGATACAGTCTAAAGCATAGATCTCAAAGTCTGTGCACAGAATTTAGCAAGGGCCTCGCACCTTCTGATGCATCAGGTAGGTGCACAATAGCATAGCCTAACCCTCTGTACTTTGGTCTATATTGATGCGGGACATAGACAGCCAGCTGATGACCAATCCATTA
This sequence comes from Hyla sarda, assembly GCF_029499605.1. Classification (NCBI taxonomy): domain Eukaryota; kingdom Metazoa; phylum Chordata; class Amphibia; order Anura; family Hylidae; genus Hyla; species Hyla sarda. The sequence continues at coordinate 185,912 of NW_026610676.1, forward strand.
GTGCAATGGATGGCTGGAAGCATTTGTCTTTGCCTTTGCAATACCACAGAAGCAATGCATGGTCAATGTACAGCAATGACACACCTGTGTGAACAGCCAGGAGACCCCCCCCCCCCCATGTTATGTTACATAGTTACATAGTTAGTACGGTCGAAAAAAGACATATGTCCATCAAGTTCAACCAGGGAATTAAGGGGTAGGGGTGTGGCGCGATATTGGGGAAGGGATGAGATTTTATATTTCTTCATAAGCATTAATCTTATTTTGTCAATTAGGAACATTCAGCACCCACCCGCTATCAAGGCAGCTGCCTATCATGTCATGCCCTACCTGCACAGGTGTGCTGGCTACTCAAATGATCCAATTAAGGAGGCCATTTAGTCAGCAGCAGCAGAAGTCCTGTGCCTGGACGCTCCAACAGCGGCCAGACACAAGCAGAAGCAGAAGCAGCAGCAGCACCACCTTTTGTTTTTTGGCTGCAGCAGCAGCAGCAGCAAGGCCCACAGGGCTGGCTAGCTGGCTAGCTAGCCAGCAAGCAGGTAGCAATGAAAGTAGGAATCTTTCTTTTTAACCCTGTAAGGGGGTGGTGCACTGTACCCGAAGATACTGCCATATCGGGTCAATGCATAGGGCGACGGAAGCAAGCTTCGAAATCGGCCCCCGTTCTCAAAAATCCATTTAATATATGGTCCCCAGATAGGGGACGTATCAGATATTAAACTGATAAGAACAGATACTACACTTGATCTTAGCCAAAAGGCCGAGAAGCGATAACCGTGAAAGGGGCGGGCCCAACAAGGTCCCCTTCATGGGCACTATCACTGCTTGCTGTCAGGGAGGCTGCCAGACAATTTTCCATGCACACTCTGGGCTGGGGGGCAGTCAACCACCAGTACACACAGCAGAACCTAAACCCATACCATTATTGCTAAGCAGCAAGACAGGGGCCCATTGCACTCCCACGGGGCCTTTTTAAATGCAATCCATAACCCGGATTTGCCAGGAACCCTTCTTACTCCTCCTACTTGCATGTGACACTGGGCTTAGGATCTGCATAGGAAACACACACACAAGCACACACCTACCTTTGTTGCCTGCAGATGCCTCCTTGGCTGTCCCCAAACGGTATCAAACCAACACCCACGGGAAGCTGTAAGCATAGAGGACATGCCTGCACCCCATTGGACTTACCTGTGTGGGTTAAACCCGGGTTATTTGACAACCTATGGCGGTGATGGTTCTGCTCAGGCAGAGCAGTGCTGATGCTCCTCATAAAGCTGTCGCTGCTGTGAAGGTTCTAGGTGACATCACAAATCCCTATGGTTACATACACAACAAAGCTGGGTTGTTGTTGTTTACACTCTGCAAGGCCTGTGGAAGTGAGTGACATCATAGCACTGTAGTTCTGAGGGTTCTAGATGGATGCAACAATCTCCTGTTGCTTCTATGAAGGCCATAATAGACGACATCACCAAACAGCTCCATAGTCACATACACAGCAAAGGAGAGATGTTGTTTACACCTAGTGATGTCAGTGGTATTGAGTGACATCACAGCACAGTGCTAAGGCTCCTGGGCCTGGACACAGCAGCGGCTGCAATATCTCAACGGAGAATACGTTTATATGTATGTGTGTGTGTGCGCGTATATATATATATATATATATATATATATATATATATATATATATATTCTCCGCCGAAATCACTTTTAAACCCATTTCCACCTTTTTTTCCCTTCTCTTCCTCTTACTTTTTTTTCACGTTTTTTTACGTTTTTCTCCTTTTCGCCTCTTTTCTGGGCGTATTATTCTTCTTTTTCTTCTTTTTTTTCGTCTAATGCATACCCCATCAGTGCAGCAATGCTTATTCAATACCGCCAGCAGATGGAGACACTGGGGGATAATTTTCTAAGGATTTATACTGATTTTTCCTGTCTGAATTTGTCGCACAGAAAGTTGCAGGCCAAATATGTGTGACATTTCTGCGACTTTAGCTTCTAGAGCATTTTTACAACATTATACATAGGTGCTGAATACATAAAAAGCGACTGTTCAGCGACAGACAAGTCGCATCGGCTGAAAGTAGGCCAGAATGTCAGTCCATGTTGGAGCAGGTTTAGATACAGTCTAAAGCATAGATCTCAAAGTCTGTGCACAGAATTTAGCAAGGGCCTCGCACCTTCTGATGCATCAGGTAGGTGCACAATAGCATAGCCTAACCCTCTGTACTTTGGTCTATATTGATGCGGGACATAGACAGCCAGCTGATGACCAATCCATTAGTGCAATGGATGGCTGGAAGCATTTGTCTTTGCCTTTGCAATACCACAGAAGCAATGCATGGTCAATGTACAGCAATGACACACCTGTGTGAACAGCCAGGAGACCCCCCCCCCCCATGTTATGTTACATAGTTACATAGTTAGTACGGTCGAAAAAAGACATATGTCCATCAAGTTCAACCAGGGAATTAAGGGGTAGGGGTGTGGCGCGATATTGGGGAAGGGATGAGATTTTATATTTCTTCATAAGCATTAATCTTATTTTGTCAATTAGGAACATTCAGCACCCACCCGCTATCAAGGCAGCTGCCTATCATGTCATGCCCTACCTGCACAGGTGTGCTGGCTACTCAAATGATCCAATTAAGGAGGCCATTTAGTCAGCAGCAGCAGAAGTCCTGTGCCTGGACGCTCCAACAGCGGCCAGACACAAGCAGAAGCAGAAGCAGCAGCAGCACCACCTTTTGTTTTTTGGCTGCAGCAGCAGCAGCAGCAAGGCCCACAGGGCTGGCTAGCTGGCTAGCCAGCAAGCAGGTAGCAATGAAAGTAGGAATCTTTCTTTTTAACCCTGTAAGGGGGTGGTGCACTGTACCCGAAGATACTGCCATATCGGGTCAATGCATAGGGCGACGGAAGCAAGCTTCGAAATCGGCCCCCGTTTTCTCAAAAATCCATTTAATATATGGTCCCCAGATAGGGGACGTATCAGATATTAAACTGATAAGAACAGATACTACACTTGATCTTAGCCAAAAGGCCGAGAAGCGATAACCGTGAAAGGGGCGGGCCCAACAAGGTCCCCTTCATGGGCACTATCACTGCTTGCTGTCAGGGAGGCTGCCAGACAATTTTCCATGCACACTCTGGGCTGGGGGGCAGTCAACCACCAGTACACACAGCAGAACCTAAACCCATACCATTATTGCTAAGCAGCAAGACAGGGGCCCATTGCACTCCCACGGGGCCTTTTTAAATGCAATCCATAACCCGGATTTGCCAGGAACCCTTCTTACTCCTCCTACTTGCATGTGACACTGGGCTTAGGATCTGCATAGGAAACACACACACAAGCACACACCTACCTTTGTTGCCTGCAGATGCCTCCTTGGCTGTCCCCAAACGGTATCAAACCAACACCCACGGGAAGCTGTAAGCATAGAGGACATGCCTGCACCCCATTGGACTTACCTGTGTGGGTTAAACCCGGGTTATTTGACAACCTATGGCGGTGATGGTTCTGCTCAGGCAGAGCAGTGCTGATGCTCCTCATAAAGCTGTCGCTGCTGTGAAGGTTCTAGGTGACATCACAAATCCCTTTGGTTACATACACAACAAAGCTGGGTTGTTGTTGTTTACACTCTGCAAGGCCTGTGGAAGTGAGTGACATCATAGCACTGTAGTTCTGAGGGTTCTAGATGGATGCAACAATCTCCTGTTGCTTCTATGAAGGCCATAATAGACGACATCACCAAACAGCTCCATAGTCACATACACAGCAAAGGAGAGATGTTGTTTACACCTAGTGATGTCAGTGGTATTGAGTGACATCACAGCACAGTGCTAAGGCTCCTGGGCCTGGACACAGCAGCGGCTGCAATATCTCAACGGAGAATACGTTTATATATATGTGTGTGTGTGCGCGTATATATATATATATATATATATATATATATATATATCTCCGCCGAAATCACTTTTAAACCCATTTCCACACCTTTTTTTCCCTTCTCTTCCTCTTACTTTTTTTTCACGTTTTTTTACGTTTTTCTCCTTTTCGCCTCTTTTCTGGGCGTATTATTCTTCTTTTTCTTCTTTTTTTTCGTCTAATGCATACCCCATCAGTGCAGCAATGCTTATTCAATACCGCCAGCAGATGGAGACACTGGGGGATAATTTTCTAAGGATTTATACTGATTTTTCCTGTCTGAATTTGTCGCACAGAAAGTTGCAGGCCAAATATGTGTGACATTTCTGCGACTTTAGCTTCTAGAGCATTTTTACAACATTATACATAGGTGCTGAATACATAAAAAGCGACTGTTCAGCGACAGACAAGTCGCATCGGCTGAAAGTAGGCCAGAATGTCAGTCCATGTTGGAGCAGGTTTAGATACAGTCTAAAGCATAGATCTCAAAGTCTGTGCACAGAATTTAGCAAGGGCCTCGCACCTTCTGATGCATCAGGTAGGTGCACAATAGCATAGCCTAACCCTCTGTACTTTGGTCTATATTGATGCGGGACATAGACAGCCAGCTGATGACCAATCCATTAGTGCAATGGATGGCTGGAAGCATTTGTCTTTGCCTTTGCAATACCACAGAAGCAATGCATGGTCAATGTACAGCAATGACACACCTGTGTGAACAGCCAGGAGACCCCCCCCCCCCCCCCATGTTATGTTACATAGTTACATAGTTAGTACGGTCGAAAAAAGACATATGTCCATCAAGTTCAACCAGGGAATTAAGGGGTAGGGGTGTGGCGCGATATTGGGGAAGGGATGAGATTTTATATTTCTTCATAAGCATTAATCTTATTTTGTCAATTAGGAACATTCAGCACCCACCCGCTATCAAGGCAGCTGCCTATCATGTCATGCCCTACCTGCACAGGTGTGCTGGCTACTCAAATGATCCAATTAAGGAGGCCATTTAGTCAGCAGCAGCAGAAGTCCTGTGCCTGGACGCTCCAACAGCGGCCAGACACAAGCAGAAGCAGAAGCAGCAGCAGCACCACCTTTTGTTTTTTGGCTGCAGCAGCAGCAGCAGCAGCAGCAAGGCCCACAGGGCTGGCTAGCTGGCTAGCCAGCAAGCAGGTAGCAATGAAAGTAGGAATCTTTCTTTTTAACCCTGTAAGGGGGTGGTGCACTGTACCCGAAGATACTGCCATATCGGGTCAATGCATAGGGCGACGGAAGCAAGCTTCGAAATCGGCCCCCGTTCTCAAAAATCCATTTAATATATGGTCCCCAGATAGGGGACGTATCAGATATTAAACTGATAAGAACAGATACTACACTTGATCTTAGCCAAAAGGCCGAGAAGCGATAACCGTGAAAGGGGCGGGCCCAACAAGGTCCCCTTCATGGGCACTATCACTGCTTGCTGTCAGGGAGGCTGCCAGACAATTTTCCATGCACACTCTGGGCTGGGGGGCAGTCAACCACCAGTACACACAGCAGAACCTAAACCCATACCATTATTGCTAAGCAGCAAGACAGGGGCCCATTGCACTCCCACGGGGCCTTTTTAAATGCAATCCATAACCCGGATTTGCCAGGAACCCTTCTTACTCCTCCTACTTGCATGTGACACTGGGCTTAGGATCTGCATAGGAAACACACACACAAGCACACACCTACCTTTGTTGCCTGCAGATGCCTCCTTGGCTGTCCCCAAACGGTATCAAACCAACACCCACGGGAAGCTGTAAGCATAGAGGACATGCCTGCACCCCATTGGACTTACCTGTGTGGGTTAAACCCGGGTTATTTGACAACCTATGGCGGTGATGGTTCTGCTCAGGCAGAGCAGTGCTGATGCTCCTCATAAAGCTGTCGCTGCTGTGAAGGTTCTAGGTGACATCACAAATCCCTATGGTTACATACACAACAAAGCTGGGTTGTTGTTGTTTACACTCTGCAAGGCCTGTGGAAGTGAGTGACATCATAGCACTGTAGTTCTGAGGGTTCTAGATGGATGCAACAATCTCCTGTTGCTTCTATGAAGGCCATAATAGACGACATCACCAAACAGCTCCATAGTCACATACACAGCAAAGGAGAGATGTTGTTTACACCTAGTGATGTCAGTGGTATTGAGTGACATCACAGCACAGTGCTAAGGCTCCTGGGCCTGGACACAGCAGCGGCTGCAATATCTCAACGGAGAATACGTTTATATATATGTGTGTGTGTGCGCGTATATATATATATATATATATATATATATATATATATATATATTTCTCCGCCGAAATCACTTTTAAACCCATTTCCACCTTTTTTTCCCTTCTCTTCCTCTTACTTTTTTTTCACGTTTTTTTACGTTTTTCTCCTTTTCGCCTCTTTTCTGGGCGTATTATTCTTCTTTTTCTTCTTTTTTTTCGTCTAATGCATACCCCATCAGTGCAGCAATGCTTATTCAATACCGCCAGCAGATGGAGACACTGGGGGATAATTTTCTAAGGATTTATACTGATTTTTCCTGTCTGAATTTGTCGCACAGAAAGTTGCAGGCCAAATATGTGTGACATTTCTGCGACTTTAGCTTCTAGAGCATTTTTACAACATTATACATAGGTGCTGAATACATAAAAAGCGACTGTTCAGCGACAGACAAGTCGCATCGGCTGAAAGTAGGCCAGAATGTCAGTCCATGTTGGAGCAGGTTTAGATACAGTCTAAAGCATAGATCTCAAAGTCTGTGCACAGAATTTAGCAAGGGCCTCGCACCTTCTGATGCATCAGGTAGGTGCACAATAGCATAGCCTAACCCTCTGTACTTTGGTCTATATTGATGCGGGACATAGACAGCCAGCTGATGACCAATCCATTAGTGCAATGGATGGCTGGAAGCATTTGTCTTTGCCTTTGCAATACCACAGAAGCAATGCATGGTCAATGTACAGCAATGACACACCTGTGTGAACAGCCAGGAGACCCCCCCCCCCCCATGTTATGTTACATAGTTACATAGTTAGTACGGTCGAAAAAAGACATATGTCCATCAAGTTCAACCAGGGAATTAAGGGGTAGGGGTGTGGCGCGATATTGGGGAAGGGATGAGATTTTATATTTCTTCATAAGCATTAATCTTATTTTGTCAATTAGGAACATTCAGCACCCACCCGCTATCAAGGCAGCTGCCTATCATGTCATGCCCTACCTGCACAGGTGTGCTGGCTACTCAAATGATCCAATTAAGGAGGCCATTTAGTCAGCAGCAGCAGAAGTCCTGTGCCTGGACGCTCCAACAGCGGCCAGACACAAGCAGAAGCAGAAGCAGCAGCAGCACCACCTTTTGTTTTTTGGCTGCAGCAGCAGCAGCAGCAAGGCCCACAGGGCTGGCTAGCTGGCTAGCCAGCAAGCAGGTAGCAATGAAAGTAGGAATCTTTCTTTTTAACCCTGTAAGGGGGTGGTGCACTGTACCCGAAGATACTGCCATATCGGGTCAATGCATAGGGCGACGGAAGCAAGCTTCGAAATCGGCCCCCGTTCTCAAAAATCCATTTAATATATGGTCCCCAGATAGGGGACGTATCAGATATTAAACTGATAAGAACAGATACTACACTTGATCTTAGCCAAAAGGCCGAGAAGCGATAACCGTGAAAGGGGCGGGCCCAACAAGGTCCCCTTCATGGGCACTATCACTGCTTGCTGTCAGGGAGGCTGCCAGACAATTTTCCATGCACACTCTGGGCTGGGGGGCAGTCAACCACCAGTACACACAGCAGAACCTAAACCCATACCATTATTGCTAAGCAGCAAGACAGGGGCCCATTGCACTCCCACGGGGCCTTTTTAAATGCAATCCATAACCCGGATTTGCCAGGAACCCTTCTTACTCCTCCTACTTGCATGTGACACTGGGCTTAGGATCTGCATAGGAAACACACACACAAGCACACACCTACCTTTGTTGCCTGCAGATGCCTCCTTGGCTGTCCCCAAACGGTATCAAACCAACACCCACGGGAAGCTGTAAGCATAGAGGACATGCCTGCACCCCATTGGACTTACCTGTGTGGGTTAAACCCGGGTTATTTGACAACCTATGGCGGTGATGGTTCTGCTCAGGCAGAGCAGTGCTGATGCTCCTCATAAAGCTGTCGCTGCTGTGAAGGTTCTAGGTGACATCACAAATCCCTATGGTTACATACACA